>NC_085996.1:31134521-31294521 GCF_030014385.1 Trichomycterus rosablanca
AAACAAGGAATTAAAATGATCTAAATATTATATTATTTACTGTATGGCCAAAAGTATGTGGACACTCCTTTTTATTAATTTCAGACATTTCAGCCATACCTGTTGCTAATTGTAAATCTATTACATTAAATTATATGCTTCCACCTTTGTAGAAGTAGTTTTGGGGAAAGTCATTTTTTATGTGCTAGCTTGACTGTGCACAAAGTGAGGAACCATTAAGGAACTCACAAAGCTCTCACCCCAATTCAAACACTTTTGGGATAAACTGAAACCTCAGTTGTAAGCCAGGCCTTCTTGTGCAACAACAGCACCTGACCTCACAAACGCTTTTTTCACTAAATGGGCACAAGTTCCCACAGACATGCTTAAAAAAAAAGTGGACAGCCTTTCTAAAAAAGTGGACGCTGATCTAGGTTTTGGGATAGGATGTCCAATAAGTTCAATCTCAGGTGTCCATGTACATTAATAATTATATTATTATAATAAAATTATCACTTTTATTACCAAGTAAATAAGTGCTGTCAAGTTGATTCTGACTCTTGGCAACCATTTGGACTGACCATAAGGAGCATGTCTTTATGCTTCTTAATGGCTTGTTTGTCATTCCTTTTATTGTATCAATCCATCCTGTTGCTGCCTGTCCTCTTCTTCTTTTACCTTCAACTCCTCCAAGTATAATTTTCTTTCCAAAAAAACTGGTTCCTCTCATAATGTGTCCAAAATAAGAGAGCTTTACATATTTGGTGATATTTATATATACATTAAGACACAGAACTATACAAATGACAAAGTCCAGGCCAAAAGAAGCATGTTTAAACTGGTCACTATGCAATACTAGGATGTCAGACAATGTCCATTTGCACGCACGCACGCACGCACGCACGCACGCACGCACGCACACACACACACACACACACAGAATACTGTATTTTTGACCTGACCTGACTGTGCATGACCTGTAGTGAGACATATGGGCACTAGGTGTAATCTGCAATTCCCTACCGTGACTAAAAGCATCTCAAATAACAGTGTCTCACCACGCAGGCATGCGGAGCAAAGTGGAGATTCAGCATAAATAACGGCTGTGCAGTCACAATCTAGCACAGAGAGGTACATACTACTGCCACTGAAGCATGCATGTGATCTCTGCAAGTGTTGAGCTTCACAAGTTGGATGGTTTTAAGAGGGTTTGGTATTTTTAAAAAATACATGCATTAACAGTCAGTCCTTGTTTCACTAATAAAAATAAAAACAATGGACGTGTTTGCACTATAATGGAAGCTGCTAGTCTATGCACGTAGACCCATGAGTGTAATATATCAGTGCCACAGAGTTTATATGAGTATGGGCTCGATTAATAATGCAGTTTGGCAAAGCTGGCACCAGTGAGTCCTTGTATGGCATTGTCTTTGGTCGTGTTTATGCCTTTACCTACAAGCTATATAAGGACATACAAAGCCACTGGCTTTAAAATCAGTTCAGGTTGTTGAAATGTTCCATCTGTGCTCGGCTATTACCTATACAAGCTTACTTCAGTTCAATGCAAAACTCTGTTAGCTTTTAGCTAACATGTGCAAAGGTTTCAAAACATAATATGATTGGTGTGTTGTCTGCATTAATGGCACATTCACCTGTAAATGCAGCAAATGTGATTTAAATATCCAGCCTACAACATCATCCATGATTAAATTAACATCTACAACCTTTAAAGGCATGTAAGTAGTACATGTTTCTGCAACATCCAATATACACCGATCAGGCATAACATTATGACCACCTTCCTAATATTGTGTTGGTCTCCCTTTTGCTGCCAAAACAGCCCTGACCAGTCAAGGCATGGAGTCATGACACTTTTCTGTCAGAACCAGCATTAACTTCTTCAGCAATCTGAGCTACAGTAGCTCGTCTGTTGGATCGGACTACACAGGCCAGCCTTCGCTCTCCACGTGCATCAATGAGCCTTGGCCACCCAGGACCCTGTCACCAGTTGACCACTGTTCCTTCCTTGGACCGCTTTTGATAGATACTGACCACTGCAGACACCCCACAAGAGCTGCAGTTTTGGAGATGCTCTGACCCAGTCGTCTAGCCATAGTCGTCTGGCCCTTTTCAAACTCGCTCAAATCCTTACGCTCACCCATTTTTCCTGCTTCTAACACATCAACTCTGAGGATAAAATTTTCACTTGCTGCCTAATATATCCCACCCACTAACAGGTGCCGTGATGAGAAGATAATCAGTGTTATTCACTTCACTTGTCCGTGGTCATAATGTTATGCCTGGTCGGTGTATGCTTTCCATTAAAAGCATTTTTATCAGATTGCTTGTTAGCAATCATTTTCACAGGAGGGGGAAGCGGAGTGTTAATATTTAATACCAATTTAAAATACATGTTGTTAATACAAGTATAATATAAATAATAATTAATAATTTATTTCTTTTTTCCTGTCAAGTCAATTTTACTTAATAAAATGTTTAATTTTAAATATGAATATTTCTCTAGATTATCCTGTCTACTGTTTTAGAATAATACAAAATAATATTAAAAAAAAAAACAATCCATATTAGACAAAACAATGTCTGCCTAAACTTATTCCACACAAGCACTATTGCTGGTGTATGTTTATATTACACTGTATTTAAGGTCCGGGCTGTAAAGCATGTGATCCCTTGCATTTATTAACTTTTGAAACCAGTGATAGCTCAGTGGTTAAGGTACTGGACTAGTAAACAGAAGGTTGCCGGTTCAAGCCCCGCCACCACCAAGTTGCAACTGTTGGGTCCTTGAGCAAGGCCCTTAACCCTCAATTGCTCATGGTGTAAGTCGCTTTGGATAAAAGGGTCTGCTAAATGCTGAAAATGTAAATGTAAATGAAACTTTTTAGCAGCATTATGTTTTCTGATCAGTCTTGCATGGTAAGAAAGAATTTTAGACCATTTCACCCGAGGAAACTGTTTCTCAGAAATATAAATGCAATCGTTAGACCCTACAGACCCTACATTGTTACAGCCTTTGTAATGAATAGCGTGAGCTGAAAAGAACTCGGGCAAAACTAAATGAAAAACTACTTAAATTTACCTTCATTAAGTCAGTCATTAAACAAAGAACAATTTTTTGGGGGGTTTAGCACACCAGCTAAATTTAATTTAAGTGTGCAGTGTCCCATGAGGGTATCAAATGAAGTTAATAAGTTTAGCCTCACTTTCATTATGCTAGAAATGGCCATTATTTTCTCTTGAATGCTCTTTGTAAAGCATTAACATTGTGTACGTTCATTAGCGTTAATGATAAACCAGAGATATTTAACCCAACAAGGAATTTTTAATTATTATTAGAAAGACATCGAGTGTGCCCACACACTGCAGAATTTTCATTGTAGGCGTGAGCATGTTAATAGAGAAGGTAGAGGCTTTATATGCATTGGCAAAATTACAGATGAAAATAATGAATCTAACCACTTTAATTAAAGTATTTAAGGAAATACAAGCCATGCAGCCTATTACCTTTATACATGATCAGATTTAGGAAGAGGACAAGCAAAAATGGTCAATAAATGAAGACAAAACTGTAATAATAATTAAAGTATAAACTTAATGGCCTGTTTGGGTTTGGCTGTACCCATGCTATTCTAACCTAGCTTAACTCAAATATAGCTTATGTAAAATCCCAACTGTCTTCCTATTTACTATGTGCTACACTTAAAGTACCAGCTATTCTGTTCTTAATTGTGCACCATACACACAGTAGAGCTGAATGAATATGACTGAATAAATTACATGGCTGGGTAATAACACAATACATACCATCAGAGATTTGTCTACCAGTACATAACGTTATACTTTCTGAATGTAACTCAAAGAGCTGTGCTGTGTATCTCAAATTAATCACTTATTCACTGTCTTAACCGCTTATCCAATCAGGGTTGCTGTGTGTGTGTGGGGGGGGGGACACCATGGACAGGGCGCCAGTCCATCGCAGGGTAGACACAAATACACACACATACACACACACACACACATACACACACATTCACCTATAGGGCAATTCAGTAACCTGACTGTATGTTTTTGGACTGTGGGAGGAAACCGGAGCTCCCGGAGGAAACACGGGGAGAACATGCAAACTCCACACAGAAAGGACCCGGACCCAGGACCTTCTTGCTGTGAGGCAACAGTGCTACCCACTTAGCCACCGTGCCGCCCCTCAAATCAAATCATACTAAATACAGCAATATACAACGTCCAAGACATGACAGAGAAGAGTAACACTGGATACACATGACTCCAATAGGGTCAGTGTTTGTCATTACACTGCATGGGTCAGGTGAAACTATGCTGAAAAGAAGAACATGTGACCAATACACAAAAAGGTCAGAATTATATCTGCACTGTGATTTTATACCAGGTAGTGTTTCTACACTAGACTATAAACTCCTCTCAATGTTTAGAAGCCGTGGCCTAGTGGTTAAAGTAATTAACTAGTGATCAGAAGGTCGCTGGTTCAAGCCGCACCACTGCCAGGTTGCTGCTGTTAGGCCCTTGAGCAAGGACCTTAACCCTCAATTGCTCAGACTGTATACTGTTACCATAATGTAAGTAGCTTTGGATAAAGGTGTCTGCTAAATGCCGAAAATTTTAATGTAAAATCCTTGATTAAAAAGACCACTTCTTATTAGTTCATCTCCAGTCTAGAACTACACGTGGCACAAGCACCACACGTGCCCAGAGTAGTACATTTCCTCTACAGACTGTGAAAAGACCAACAGAAGCTGCTCTGTGTTGTGCATCAATTCAGAACTGAAGGAGGGTAAAGAGGCAGCCAGACAAAAACAAGCAATTAGTCTCCAGTGCAGGCCAAGACACCAGGCCCCTCAATGGAACCATTGATGTGCAAACGAGAGGGACGACATCGCTGGTGCATGTTGAGCCAACAGACCACAGGGGTTGGCAAAGAGCAAAAAAGACCAAAAACTGTGAAGGCATAAAAGACTTCAATAGACCATGGTTGGAAGCGTGTGCATTTCCAGAACACAGTTAGTACTGCATTCTGTTCATGCTATCTCAATCTGATCAGTCACTAAGCCACACTCCTATAATTAGGAGTTTTGTTGGAGGGGGCTGTATTAATTGATGGTTTATGGGCTGTAGTTGTAAACATGCCCACCCCCTGTATTAGCACATACAGAGTTAACGCCCATTCCATTCTTTACCTCTGTATATGATAGGTGGTAATACAGGGAATGGGCATGATAACAACTACATACTTTAAGCAAAACAAAATGTAATTATTTTAGGGATTTAAAAATATAAATGTTCTCCCCATGTCTGCATGGGTTTACTCTGGGTGCTCCGGTTTCCTCCCACAGTCAAAAAACATGCAAATGAGGTCAATTGGAGATACTAAATTGTCCATGACTGTGTTCGATATAACCTTGTGGAAACTGATGAACATTGTGTAATGAGTAACTACCGTTCCTGTCATGAGTGTAAAACATGACGTTAAAAACCTAATAAACAAACAAATGATGCAATATGCACTGCAAATTAAATGCAGCTAGCAGGGCATGACGATTTTTACAATGTGACACATGATTACAACACACAATAGGGGCAAAATGTCTGAGACCACCAGAAAAAAAAAGTTATTTGGCATTATTTTCACAAATCATATAAATCACAGCATAACAACTTGAGTGATAATTTGATGTTTGCAAAAATGTACATGCATTTTAGAATTTCTTAGTATTTGGCACTGATGCAAAGCAAGTGCATCATTGGTGAAACTCACCATGTTGATTCCTTTGTACAGAAAGTCAAATTTATTTTCCTTGAATCTTACTCTTTCCATTGAAGCACATGCTCAGACAACACTTGGTGGTTTTGATCTGCTTATCCGAAGCTTCTTTAGGTTAATAAAGCTTTAGGTTAGGTTAATAAAGCTTTTGTTCATCTATTGTAAATATGACCACGCGTCAGGTTTATCAGCATAATATTTCATACTAGGTAGCACTATACAGTATGGCAACAAAAGTAAAGAAATCAAACAGTTCTTCCAAGCAAAGAGGGGTTTTCTTAGCATCAAGTCATGGCCGAACTAAGGGTTTCTAAGGGGCGGTGGGTGTATGACACTCTAAATTGTTTTGCCAAACCTTGATCATGTGTATCCAACCCACTATCAGGCAGACCTTCTATGCTATCAAAAGACCAGTGGATCAAGCTTTATTCACCAAAAGACAGAACAGCAACTTCTGCACAGACTCAAAATGTGCTGAATAAAGAGCATTTAGTGCAGCTGTCATTTCAGCAAAAGGGGGAGCAAATACTCCTATTTATATACCAATAAACCACTGTTTTCACTAGCAGACTCAGACTTTTGACCATAAGGTAGAAAATGCACTCTCACACTGTTCATGAATTCTGGATATGTAATACTTGTCCATTAAAAAGCACATATGGCATTTTCTTTCTGTTTTGTGTTGAAATATAATTCATCTAATAACTAATAAGATTTTGCTGACTTTAGTGAACAGCAAATAAAATCAGTTGTCAAACAACAATGCTTTAGTAACTGTTTGCTTTGGTACTGTTAGTTTTCCCATGTGGTTGGCTCCAAATCAAAGGTTAACCACTACTATAGCTGACTCATACATGGCATGGCACCAAAGTATGGCTCACCTGTATACTGCCTTTGTAATCGTTATTAAGTTACTTCAAAGCTGGAGTTCTGTTTCATGTGGTTTTTCTGTCCACCTCTTACTCCAGTGTATCATTAATTACTGAACCCAGGAGCAGATCTAACACACAATGTACTGTAAACTACAGTGGTAGAAACTTTTTGGGCCAAGATGTCTTTCCTGGATCTTATTTTACCAAAGAAAGAACATAAACTTCAATGGACAACATCGATCAATTAGGAAGCAAAAAAGGTTTCTTGTGGTACTGTTTTGACCATTGACTTATTGTTAAATGCATGACAAAGCAACAAGGACATGGTAATATTCCCAGACTGCTACTCACCACAAGCTCAGAGAACATGGCATCCAGCTCGTCATAGCTGGGAATGGGCAGCGTGGGCTCCATTGTCTGCAGGACAAAATCCTCCCGCAACCGGTAAGTGATCTCCGGGTGGTCGCTGCTTTGAAAGCAGCAGAAAACGAAAGACATGCCCCGGCCTCCGCCGCCCCGCTTGCGAGGTGCCATGGCTAGTTGAGGAAGGACAGGGGGGACAGGGGTCAAGGATGAAGGGTGAGGGGCTGGTGTATCTCCCTCACGTGCCTCAGCAAATCAGTCTTGATTTTGTCACAATATCCTAGGAGAAGAAACAGAGATGTTGATCAGTGGTCATTTCTAATGCTAAGCTAATACTGGCAGTACAAACATATAACATAATACATATAAAAAAATCAAGCATTTTATACCGTAAGGCATGACTTTATTGAGCAGAGATGGCATCATAAGTGGCATTTATTGATTTTAGACGTGCATTTGAAAGACTGCGGTACTCTGCTGGGGTGAGTTTGGTGAGCTTTTGCATTATTGATCAGTGGTGTGAACTGAACATTACACAGTACATTTAGACAGTGTACATGCTTTTTTTGTATTTAGATATGCTCAATTTCCCTGGGCACCCAGGAAACTTCTGCCTGCCATACAATGTCCTCGCTGGCAGATAAGACCAGTGAATCACCATTTACACTTACCAGTGAATCACCATTCAGCCGCCCTTCCTAAGACATTAGGTCAAACATGTCTGTTAAGCATCCAGCCAGGCCGGTGGTGGGTTAGCATATTAGAGTGCCACACCACCCACACACGGTTCTGTTCTATATTTTTATTATTTCACTCCTATATAACCCACTGTGGCATTTACTCTGCAAACACAATAATGGTGTTCACTTTTTGCTGAACAATACATAGTTAGATATATCAGCTTAGCCAGATTCAATAGCACAGTTATGCAATTTGAGACAACAACCTACCAAATTCAATTACATAATCTAGAAGCAGCATGCATCAACACAGTTAGTGTCAATGTATCGATCCGCTCTGCAAAGAACAGGAAATGAACACTAGATACCCTCTATACTAGATTCTCTCCAGAGATGTAAGGGAACAATTGTAATTGGTAGAGTCTATTCATATACAGTTCAGTATATGGACTTGAGAATGTCATCTGAATAACACAGGAAGGAAATGATTTCTGCTGACTGGTTTACGGTTATTTAAACGGGATGCGAGAAAGTTCGCTGCTTTCTAAATTTTTTAAACGACAGCCTAAAAAACTGGATATTTGGTATGCCACAAGGTTCAATACTAGGCCCCTTATTGTTCTCTCTTAAAACAGCTTATACTGTACATTGACTTAATTTTTTATGCTAGATGTGGTTATTTACTAAACTGTTATACTTATCAGCTCAGCCAGATACAGCAGCAGTTACACAGAATACAAAACTATGTTAAAGATATGAAACCCCAAAACTTACAGACTTCCTTCTTCAAAATTTAGATATAAGCAAAGTTCTAGCATGTGGTACTTGGTCTGCTCAAGATATGGGGTCTCGCCGCTCAGGTGGCGCAGCGGTAAAAACACATGCTGGAACCAGAGCTGGGATCTCGAATACATCGTATCGAATCTCAGCTCTGCTGAGCGGCCACATGAACAACGATTGGCCTGTTGTTAGAAATTGGTGGGATTAAGCTGGATGGCGTCTCTCTCTCATAACTAATACAATTACGACTCTGCTGGCTGACTGATGGCGCCTGCACAGAGATGAGAAAAGAGTGGTCAGGGTGTGTCTCTCCGTACACAGTGCTGAGCTGCACTGCACTCGTCAAAGTGTAGGCGATAAGATGCATACGGCATGCTGGCCACGTGTCGGAGGGGGCATGGGTTAGCCTCGTTCTCCTCAATCAGAGCAGGGATAGGCATTGGTGGAGAGGAAGCATGACGCAATCGGGCAATTGGATGCGCTAAAAGGGAGAAAACGGGGAGAAAATGCATAAATAAAATTAAAAAGGGTCTCACCCCAAAGCTTGATGGCTGTTTTGTAAAATTAAAGCTGTAGTAAGGTCCCTGGTGTAATGATTGTTCATTTTATTGCCCGATAAGTACCATTCAGGCGTTCCCTTATAACAACATATTATCAATTTCAAAACATAGCAGAGAGGACATATAGACGCCTATAATCTTAAGAGTGTACAATTTATCTCTGGACTTCTAGATTACACAGTTGCATTAGCGTATAGTAATAACACGTCTAATATACATACTGCAAACAGCCCATGGGCCTCTGACTGCTACAGTAAATAGTTCTTTGCCATGTTAAGTAATGACAGCTACAATTCTGATAGCTTGAAGTCTAGCTTGAGAAACAAGCTCCGAAGCATAGGAACAAAAACATGACCTTTACCCTATAATATCAAAACCAGACATGCTTAACTAGAGATGCACAACATTATCTGGACCGTGTATAAGAAGGATCAGCAGTTTTAAATAGGCCATGTCTGATACGTGCTGCTGATGTGGTCATGTCTTAAGTCTGTATTCCCGTAACGAGGCTGGCCTGTGCAGTACAGACGTGCATATTTAGCATCAGTTTAAGTAGAGAGATATTGAAAGTTTGACTAATTACTGCCATTAGCCTATAAAGTCTCATTTTCTTGTATCACTAAGGCACAGCAGGCGGCTGAACGCAGGCGGCTGAACGCATGCAGCGTAAACACCTCTATTAAAATCATGGAGGTTACAGGTGTGAGAGCAGAGTAACACCTATGTGCTGGAGTAGAAGAACCGGTTATGCGACCGGTTCCTTCAACAACTGGACAACCTCGGGCGATAAAGTGCAGCTGGACACCCTCCGGGAACAATGTGAAACAGCGCAAACACCTGCAACCTAGCAAATGTTACGAACCTTGGTTACAGGCACCAGAGAGTTCTTAGAATGGATGCCATTATTTAGATATACAAACACACTAAAATACAGTATAATTGTATGATTACAACTACACTGTTTACATGTTGTATATTTTTTAATAATTTACGGCTTTTCCTTTTCTGTATATTTACCCAAGTAAGAGTGAACTGAGGGTTATTTCAAAATGTAAATAGGTCTTTTCACTGCACTGTTCTACAAAGGGTTCAATGGAAGAGTTCATTAGACTACTTAGTGGACTAAACACCCAGTAAAATGGCATTTGGGACACAGCAACACAAATGAACTGCACCTTAAATGAACATGCCCTGATGCAACTAACAACCAGTAAGATTTGTCCTAACATACTAAAGTCCAAATCCCAGTGGTTAATACATGGACAAAAGCTTAATGATACCCCTGTTCCCATTTTGGAAATCAGTAACCTATTTAATGTGCTACATACACCGATCAGCCATAACATTAAAACCACCTCCTTGTTTCTACACTCACTGTCCATTTTATTAGCTCCACTTACCATATAGAAGCACTTTGTAGTTCTACAATTACTGACTGTAGTCCATCTGTTTCTCTGCATGCTTTGTTAGCCCCCTTTTATACTGTTCTTCAATGGTCAGGACTCTCCCAAGACCACCACAGAGCAGGTATTATTTGAGTGGTGGGTCATTCTCAGCACTGCAGCGACACTGACATGGTGGTGGTATGTTAGTGTGTGTTGTGCTGGTATGAGTGGATAAGACAGTTTTTAAACACCTCACTGTTCCTGCTGGACTATGAGTAGTCCACCAACCCCAATTCTGGGACCACTGATGAAGGTCTAGAAGATGACCAACTCAAACAGCAGCAATAGATGAGCGATCGTCTCTGACTTTACATTTACAGGGTGGACCAACTAGGTAGGAGTGTCTAATAGAGTGGACAGTGAGTGGACATGGTATTTAAAAACTCCAGCAGCGCTGCTGTGTCTGATCCACTCATACCAGCACAACACACACTAACACACCACCACCATGTCAGTGTCACCGCAGTGCTGAGAATGATCGACCACCTAAATAATACCTCTGTGGTGGTCCTGTGGTGGTCCTGACCATTGAAGAACAGAGTGAAAGCAGGCTAAAAAGATATGTAGAGAAATAGATGGACTACAGTCAGTAATTGTAGAACTACAAAGTGCTTCTATATAGTAAGTGGAGCTGATAAAATGGACATTGAGTGTAGAAATAAGGAGGTGGTTTTAATGTTATGGCTGATCAATGTAGAGTGTACAATGTACTTAGTACTGCCATGTAAAGCACATTTTTGGGTGAACAGGAGGCAATACATACCTGCTAAAGCAAAAACACATTCTGATTTTTCAAGAAACAGGAACAACTGAACCTAACTCTAATACATTCCAGGTAAAACCCATTAAGCTGCTTGGTAAAACAAAGTTCAACGCCATAATTTATACCTTCTTTCACCTGCATGTGTTAAACAGAACAGAAATCAACCTGATCCCAAGCTGCCAAGTGAACTCTGTTTTGCCATGGGGGAAAATTCCAACAAGAAACACAATCCATCAAAGCCAAAACTTGGCCCTGACCCTCCTTCTCGCAAGTGATTCCTACAGCACGCTTAACAATACTTCTATAAATCAGGTTACACAACAGGTCGTATACTTCACTCAGTCTGTTAAGCTATCACTGTTGGTCAATAGAAATACAACCTTTTAAAATATAATATGATAGACTATTACTACACTTCACTTAATTTTGCTCAAGGGCCCAACAGGGCCCAACAGTGACAACCTGGCAGTGGTGGGGTTTCAACCAGCAACCTTACTTACCTTGCTTAATCATCCAGTACTTTAACCACTAGGCTACAACTGCCCCGTACTCAGATCTTACAAATTGATTTTGCATGGCAAGACGTTTATTTGCCAAAACAAGCAAGCAAATGTGTAACTTGGTCCATGGAAATGCAAACAAAATAGAAGTCAGCTTTCCAGAATAAAGAGTACACAGCGCTTGTCATGCACGTTCCATATGGTAATTGGGACTCCCCTACATTCTGTGTTTCCAGGACCGTGGGGGTATAATAATATAACATTTAAATTTTCACATTTGGGTCTCCTAAATGAAATGGATTGTGTATCCCATACACTTACCCTTGATCCTTTGTTAAAGCCAAACTTTGACCAAGTTACCCAAGTGGTACCTTCATTGTACTGATAGACCAAATTGAAACACAGCCACAGTTTCACATAACATTAAAGCCTGCGCTGCTTTTTGTGTAGGCTACCTGTAACACACATCTGGATACAGGAATTGTAAGTGGTGCCCCACTCACGCAGGCACCTGGGCCAGTCCCAGAGAACTTGGGGGGCCTGTGGGGGTCCTGACCTTTGAAGAACAGGGTGAAAGGGGGCTAACAAAGCATGCAGAGAAACAGATAGACTGCAGTCAGTAATTGTAGAACTACAAAGTGCTTCTATATGGTCAGTGGAGCTGATAACATGGACAGTGAGTGTAGAAACAATGAAATGGTTTTAATGTTATGGCTGATCAGTGTATGTCCCAACATGTTTATCTGACTTGTTGATATGAAACTTTGTGCTGCATTTTATATTTTGATATGACGCTAGAAGCTTCTTGGTTATCAGTTAGCCATCAACAATGATGATCGGTTAAAAGTTAAGGAAATTGGCGTTTCTAATGGACTTCTGTTGTATGGATATAGGTAATATGACCATTATTTTAACACTATTATAATAAATAAACTTAATAAAACAATTAGATGGTAATCATATGATTATTGCACAGACCCATATTATTCACAATCAGATCCTAGCATTAAAATTCTGTATAAAAAATCCTGAAAGTAACTTGACAAATTCTTGTAGTAAATCCCAGCTGCAGGCAGAGAAACCTGGGAAAGGCAACCTAATATAGGCATGTAAAGTCAAATATTTATTTTAACACATCCTCAACTTTCTTAAACAAACCTTCAGCAGTTTGTGACCTGACCTACACACCATTGAAGTTACAGTTATACAAACCGTGAGGAGACGCTGTATAGCACCTGATAAATAATGGTTATTCACCAGAGAAATAGTTCTTTATTCCATCACTGGAAAACATCTGCACTGCAAACCTTAATGCTTATACTGACACCTTTTTAAACAAAGTAGTTGATAACGTAACTACACTACACTGCAAATATAGAGGACATTTTTAAAAGACGCATTAAAGACGCAGAAATGCAAATGAGCGCCATCCATTTATTTATGAACTACATTAAGAGTTGTATATTAAGTGTGTAAGTATGGGTTTATTCAAAGTTGAAGTTTAAACACCTCAGGTCACCCATGCTTTGTTAGCACATCTTGTATAGGACATAAATGTCTGTATATTTTAATAATAATAATAAAAACAAGAAGAAAAAGAAGAGGAAGAAGATGTGCATTAATTATTCTGATATTCTTATCCTCCCAAAGTGTCCAATTTAAAAATTTGCAGCACATTTTGTGAGAAACTGCATTTTAATTTAAGTTATTTATTTATTTACTGATTGATTGATTTTACTATAGAACCTGTGTCCAAATTACCAAATACAACAAACACCAGCAATGCATATAACCATTTCAGGTATTTTATGATAAATAAACAAATAAATAAAATGCCTCAAGAAATGAACATGAGCATAACAGAAGAACTTCAAAGCATCTTAAAAGGTGTCTTGTAATCAAGTGCCATTAAATAGATACTCAGTAAATTAGTAACATACCCAGGGTTCAAGCACAATATTAGCATGTTGTGGGATGATGAGGGATTACAACAAAAAGTGTAATGGAAATATCTTCTGTTGAAAGTCAGTTGTTTAGAATAGAATAGAATAGAATAGAATAGAATAGAATAGAATGCCTTTATTTGTCATATATACATATACAGGTGTCGCATATCCCAGCTGTTTTTGGAAGCTGGGGTCAGAGCGCAGGGTCAGCCATTTTTATATACAGGGGTTGGACAACGAAACTGAAACACCTGTCATTTTAGTGTGGGAGGTTTCATGGCTAAATTGGACCAGTCTGGTGGCCAATCTTCATTAATTGCACATTGCACCAGTAACAGCAGAGTGTGAAGGTTCAATTAGCAGGGTAAGAGCACAGTTTTGCTCAAAATATTGCAATGCACACAACATTATGGGTGACATACCAGAGTTCAAAAGAGGACAAATTGTTGGTGCACGTCTTGCTGGCGCATCTGTGACCAAGACAGCAAGTCTTTGTGATGTATCAAGAGCCACGGTATCCAGGGTAATGTCAGCATACCACCAAGAAGGACAAACCACATCCAACAGGATTAACTGTGGACGCAAGAGGAAGCTGTCTGAAAGGGATGTTCGGGTGCTAACCCGGATTGTATCCAAAAAACATAAAACCACGGCTGCCCAAATCATGGCAGAATTAAATGTGCACCTCGACTCTCCTGTTTCCACCAGAACTGTCCGTCGGGAGCTCCACAGGGTCAATATACACAGCCGGGCTGCTATAGCCAAACCTTTGGTCACTCGTGCCAATGCCAAACGTCGGTTTCAATGGTGCAAGGAGCGCAAATCTTGGGCTGTGGACAATGTGAAACATGTATTGTTCTCTGATGAGTCCACCTTTACTGTTTTCCCCACATCCGGGAGAGTTACGGTGTGGAGAAGCCCCAAAGAAGCGTACCACCCAGACTGTTGCATGCCCAGAGTGAAGCATGGGGGTGGATCAGTGATGGTTTGGGCTGCCATATCATGGCATTCCCTTGGCCCAATACTTGTGCTAGATGGGCGCGTCACTGCCAAGGACTACCGAACCATTCTGGAGGACCATGTGCATCCAATGGTTCAAACATTGTATCCTGAAGGCGGTGCCGTGTATCAGGATGACAATGCACCAATACACACAGCAAGACTGGTGAAAGATTGGTTTGATGAACATGAAAGTGAAGTTGAACATCTCCCATGGCCTGCACAGTCACCAGATCTAAATATTATTGAGCCACTTTGGGGTGTTTTGGAGAAGCGAGTCAGGAAACGTTTTCCTCCACCAGCATCACGTAGTGACCTGGCCACTATCATGCAAGAAGAATGGCTTAAAATCCCTCTGACCACTGTGCAGGACTTGTATATGTCATTTCCAAGACGAATTGACGCTGTATTGGCCGCAAAAGGAGGCCCTACACCATACTAATAAATTATTGTGGTCTAAAACCAGGTGTTTCAGTTTAATTGTCCAACCCCTGTATATATCATTACATATTATTATAAAATAATTAAATATTATTATTATTATTGCTGTTATTATTTAATAGTATTTGTAATAAACTGTAACCTCTATTAACTGTAAATATCTATGACATTCTGATTTTTTTGGTGATTTCAGCTGTTCCAGTACTCACTCCCTTATCTTAAATCTTTTAGAGCAGGGAACCCAGCGTCAAAGCAAATTTATAGAGCTAGGAGTAGTGGTTCTGCACCAATCACTTCCTCTTCACTCCTCCATACACACTTCCTAGAGGTTCAGCCACAATAAAGAAAAGTTAACAATTACAAAAATCATCTGGTTCAGAAATCCAGCAAAGTATGACAAAGACTTTTAAATGACCAAGGTCGAGAAGCACGTTCACATTCAGAGAACAGGAGGAGGAAACAACATTTTATGTGCTCTTTGTGACTGTTAAGAAATTCCTTTTGAACTTTAACAACCAGGTTTCAGACAATGAAAAAGGAAACAGCTTTTAGATCAATTTTAAGATAAAGAGAACACGTCAGACATGATTCAGTCAAAATACTGCCTACACTTCTGAAGAAAAGCATTTCCTCAAATGATTTTAGGTATTGAAGTGGAGTTTTGTATATTTTTTGCACTACAGAATAAATTGGGTCCTCAAAATTGTATTTTGATTCTGTATAATTTCTTTTAACCGATGAATGACAAAACTATTATGTGTTAAATTCAGAAATTATGAAGTTTTTGTACATGCGGGTCTGCTAACTACACGAATGCTGTCAGGAAAAGCTTCAATATAGCAAGTGCATCTCTATTAATGATGATTAGCATGTTAGCGCATGTTAGTTACAGGTTAGCGCCTCTGTTTTACTGTTTTAAATCTCCATTCTGAATGCTGAACTGGTTCTGCTCAGTGTTTATGTTTATCTTACTGTTCTACATTAATGCCACGTTCACTACATTCCACTGACTTGGTGATATGATGTGTTTAATATTTTGATAGGGATGTTATCAGCAAATCTGGTGTCGACTATGTTAAAAGAAACTGGCTACATTTACATCAGTAGTATGGAACTCCACTTTAAATCCCACTCTGTTTTCATTCTCGTGCAGTAATTGTAGAGTTTGTCCCCTCAACTTTTTTCCCTTTTCATTTCTGTCCAAGTGAGGCCTTAAATACCTTTCAGGTGTGCCCCGACACGACACATTCCACTCACAGCTGGCTCTGTCCCAAATTTACTCTCAGCTACCACTTTAAAACCTTTAAGTACCCAGCTCTTAAACCAGATTACATTTTCCCAGTTGGCTCAGGTCCATATGCTCAAATAAATAGGGAACATCTTCTAAAAATGATCAAACATCTGAAAACTATTTCTACCCATTTTTTTTCTCACAGTGAAGACATAGCCATTTCCACCAACTAACTGCCCTATCAAAACACTGCTCCAAAACAGAAAGGTACAAGTGAAAATGCTTAATGCTAACGTTCATACAGGCGTACAGTGCTGCTGTCAAGTCACTGGGCAGTGGTAATTCAGCACTTAAGATACTGGACCAGTAATCAGAAGGTTGCCGGTCCAATCCCCATACTGACACAGTTGGGCTCCTGAGTTGGCTCCTCAGTTGGGCAGTGTTTTGATAGGGCAGACCCTTAACCCCATAATTGCTCAAATTGTATCAGTCATAATTGCAAGTCACTTTGGATAAAAGCGTCTGCTAAATGCTGCAAAATGTAAGATGCATTGTATGGCCAAATGGAAAAGAGAAGCGTTATTGGTTAAAAAAAAAAAACTTTGAATGCTAAAGGGTGGAGCTCAAATAGGCCCCTGTATGAGCACAATAAAAGCAGATACTCCATCTCAAACCACATACTGTCATAAATTGTATATCGAATTAGTTGTAGTGTAGCCGCCACTGTTAGTGCTACTTTGTACACTGGAATGCCGTTTGGGGTGAAGTGTCTGGTTTGAGAAGCGGCTGTAAGAAGCGCTGTTAAAATCATTTTCAGCTTAAACAATGCTAAGCTTTACTACTGTTTATCTTCCATGTGCACCAGTCAATCACAGCAAATCACAGCCTCAAACCTAGAGGCAATTTAGAATACGGATTATCTAGTGCCTCGTTTCTGGAAGGTGGCAAAAAAAAAAAAGGGTTTTCTAAATTAAAAGGATTAAAATTAGGTCCCAGGGCCTGTGTGGCCCCTTACCTACTACGTCTCTGTGCAGTTATTATTATTACTTATGCAAGGTTTATTTTGTGCTCTAAGCTAGTCTGTTATTACGCAAGAATTTTCAGCGTCTCTGTGGGAGTTTGTGCTGTTTTAGTCAACATTATTTGAGTGTTGGTTCAAGTGGAGCTCAAATAGGCCCCTGTATGAGCACAATAAAAGCAGATACTCCATCTGAAACCACATACTGTCATAAATTGTATATCAAATTAGTTGTAGTGTAGCCGCCACTGTTAGTGCTACTTTGTACACTGGAATGCCGTTTGGGGTGAAGTGTCTGGTTTGAGAAGCGGCTGTAAGAAGCGCTGTTAAAATCATTTTCAGCTTGAACAATGCTAAGCTTTACTACTGTTTATCTTCCGTGTGCACCAGTCAATCACAGCAAATCACAGCCTCAAACCTAGAGGCAATTTAGAATACGGATTATCTAGTGCCTCGTTTCTGGAAGGTGGCAAAAAAAAAAAAGGGTTTTCTAAATTAAAAGGATTAAAATTAGGTCCCAGGGCCTGTGTGGCCCCTTACCTACTACGTCTCTGTGCAGTTATTATTATTACTTATGCAAGGTTTATTTTGTGCTCTAAGCTAGTCTGTTATTACGCAAGAATTTTCAGCGTCTCTGTGGGAGTTTGTGCTGTTTTAGTCAACATTATTTGAGTGTTGGTTCAAGTCAAGTACTCATACTGGAAACCATGCTCCGATTCATGCCAAAGACTTTCAGTCTTTAGACTTTAGTCTTCAGGTCAAAGCTTTGTGAGTTTCTCCTCATCAAACTTTGCTTTGTGCATAAGGGCACAGTCATGCTAAAACAGAAAAGGGCCTTCCCCAAACTGCTGCATATAGTTTTATTAACATAATTGCTTTTATACATCTGTTATCAAAGAGTGTGGATGAAACACATCTAAACTTAATCATGTGGTGGGGTGTTAAATTCATTTTGGCTGTATCATACTATTATAGTCAGGATATCGGAACTCTTCTGTCGGCATTTTTGCTTTAAAATATGAACAAAAAGCTTATAATAATAGTATTTGAATATTCAAAACATTCAACGATTTTCAGGCTTCCCGTACCCAACAAGGTCATTCAAGGTCCTCTGTCATTTGCATGTTTGTGTGACAGTTGTAAACAATAACATTCAAATCGTTTCACTGGTTCATTGAATAACGTACCTTTTAATGAACCAGTAAAGTCAACTTTCAACTTTCATTATCTTGTATTAGAAATCAGGTCAGGTTGTGGTGGGTTCAACACTAGCAACAGCACTGCACAAAAACACAGTACGTGAGGCGGTAACACACGCAGCACAGGGCATCTGTCAGAAGTAAAAAAAAGAACTTTCACTCCTACCTAGGGATCATTCCAAGTTTTGGGTGGATGGTACATGCATGAAAGGATGGATGGATTGTGTGGAGGGATGGGGTTGGTTGGGTGGATGGATCGGGTGGGTGGGTGGGTGGTTGGGTGGATGGATCGGGTGGGTGGGTGGGTGGTTGGGTGGATGGATCGGGTGGGTGGGTGGGTGGTTGGGTGGATGGATCGGGTGGGTGGGTGGGTGGATGGATTGGATCGGGTGGGTGGGTGGATGGATCGGATGGGTGGGTGGGTGGTTGTGTGGATGGATCGGGTGGGTGGGTGGGTGGATGGATTGGATCGGGTGGGTGGGTGGATGGATCGGATGGGTGGGTGGGTGGTTGTGTGGATGGATCGGGTGGGTGGTTGTGTGGATGGATCGGGTGGATGGGTGGGTGGGTGGATGGATCGGGTGGGTGGGTGGGTGGATGGATCGGGTGGATGGATCGGGTGGGTGGGTGGGTGGTTGTGTGGATGGATCGGGTGGATGGATCGTGTGGATGGATCGTGTGGATGGATCGGGTGGGTGGGTGGTTGTGTGGATGGATCTCGGGTGGGTGGTTGGGTGGGTGTGTGGATGGATCTCGGGTGGGTGGGTGTATGGATTGGGTGGTGGGTGGGTGGTTGGATGGATTGGGTGGGGGTGGGATATTGGATGGATTGGGTGGGTGAGTTTTAAGGATGGGTGGGTGGATGTATTGGGTGGGTGGGTGGGTGGATGGATCGGGTGGATGGATCGGGTGGGTGGGTGGGTGGTTGTGTGGATGGATCGGGTGGATGGATCGTGTGGATGGATCGTGTGGATGGATCGGGTGGGTGGGTGGTTGTGTGGATGGATCTCGGGTGGGTGGTTGGGTGGGTGTGTGGATGGATCTCGGGTGGGTGGGTGTATGGATTGGGTGGTGGGTGGGTGGTTGGATGGATTGGGTGGGGGTGGGATATTGGATGGATTGGGTGGGTGAGTTTTAAGGATGGGTGGGTGGGTGGGTGGATGTATTGGGTGGGTGGGTGGGTGGATGGATGGGTGGGTAGGTGGATGGATGGGTGGATGGATGAATTGATGGACGGATTGTGTGAATGGATGGATGGATAGCCAGACAGACATACTTTATTGATCCCAAATGATATTAAAGAAGATAGGTGTGTACCCAGTTGAGGTAACCAACACATGGGGGGAACAGACGAAACTCCTCAGTCACTGACCGGAAGCAAATATCAAATCAATGTGGAAGCCAGCTGTGCCATCACACCACCCAAACTTTTTAGGTTAAAGCTAAAGACCAGCAGGTGAAAGAAACAGAAGATGGTAAGGATGTGAATTATGTACAGAGTTCGTTGACCCTGGCACTCAGCTATGAATGGCACTGCTGAGGCTGCACTGGCAGTAA
The DNA here is from genome assembly GCF_030014385.1 of Trichomycterus rosablanca. Taxonomy (NCBI): domain Eukaryota; kingdom Metazoa; phylum Chordata; class Actinopteri; order Siluriformes; family Trichomycteridae; genus Trichomycterus; species Trichomycterus rosablanca. The sequence goes on from NC_085996.1 coordinate 31,154,670, forward strand.
CATGACTTTATCAGGTGTGACAGGCGAGAGACTCCACTCACTGCAATGCCCACGGCTGTAATACCAGCCAGCTATGTTTACTCATGCTCCCTTCAGTGCTCCCTTTAACCCTTTCTTTGCACTCTTCCACTGACTGAATGTAATGCTTGTCAAGGTACAGTTGCAGTATTTAGCTTTTTGGCTAAATATTACAAGTTGGTCAGCTAGGTTTGGTGTAAACAGTGATGTGTTGTTATTTTGGATCTAAATTGTACTTTGTTTTATACTGGAGTCTATTTAAATTTGACTTGTGTAAGACCAGCACCATGTATGAATGCAATCCTCTTCAAAGACTGGGCATTAAATAATGTGATTAGCCAAACTGATGACTTCTTCATAATGATGACTATATAATCATACCTCAAGTAACAAAAGTAATTGATATAGTGCATTAGGAAGTCTGGGTGATGAGCTGATGGGGATTTATAACAATCTATAACAATAAATGAGCAAAGACAGCCCTAGACGTGGTGTTTGATTTAGTGACAGCTAAAATCTCTTGCCTATTTCACCAACAGCTGGAAAGATAAATCAACTGTCATCTAGCCATATGTTTAATAAAGTTCCGTGATGAAAACCTGAGTGCTGAAGCACACATGCTCTGTATATAGTCATGGGATGGAAGTTATTACTTTAACTTCAGTTACAAAGCCTTTTGAATCCATTATTTAACCAGACTAACCTTTACCCACCGTGTTTTACATGTTTCATCTTTTGTTGGCCTGATTTTCCAGTCACAAAACAATGTTGCAGAAGTACGCACTTCTCTTCATTAAAACAGTCCAACAATCTATTCATTAGCAAAGCGTTTGATATTTTCCATCATGTGGGAAATGTAGCGTAAACCTACCTGTAAATGTAAATGAATGTAAAATCTATTTTTTTACATTTTGAACCTTGATAAAAAGTAAAGCAGCAGCTGGCAAAACAGCAAATGATACGTGTCTCAACTGCACAGTAGTGTACTACAGAGTACGTCAAACTAGTACACCTGCTGTTATGTCATTACACTTTTTAAACATACTATAAAAAGTAGTATGGGGTTTGACACACAGCCCTTAAATGCAGCAGCAGCAGCAGCGCTCCTTTTCCACTCTGTAAAATGCAATGCCATAACTTTGCTGAGTGGAATTACACATGTTCCTAATAAAGTGGCCACGATATAAGGTATAACCGCTGGCCTTACCTAAGTAAAAATTCGGGGACCACTAGAAGAATGTGTTGAAACCAGGAGGTGGTTTTAATGTTATGGTTGATCGTTGTCCTGTACAGTCTGAGCAACTGAGGGTTAAGGGCCTTGCTCAAGGGCCCAACAGCAGCAACCTAGCAGTGGTGGGGCTTGAACCTGTGACCTTTTGATTACTAGTCCAGTACCTTAACCACTGGGCTACGGCTTAATCATTGAATAATGGTGGTTGGTTAAAAAAGGGTTTCAAACATTCGCATTCCTATTAGCTTACATCTTACATCTTCGGCATTTAGCAGACGCTTTTATCCAAAGCGACTTACATTACAGTATACAGTCTGAGCAATTGAGGGTTAAGGGCCTTGCTCAAGGGCCCAACAGCAGCAACCTGGCAGTTGTGAGGCTTGAACCCAGCGACCTTCTGTTTACTAGTCCAGTGCCTTAACCACTAGGCTACAGCTTGCCCTATTAGCTTTAAGTCAAACACCTTTTTTTGTCAGATCACTGCTGTGATATAAGATGACAATTAAATATATAGAGGATTGGCATTTTAAGAAAGAATGCATGCTGCATGCCATATGTGCCCCTGGGAGGGGTAGGAATCTCACTCATCTGATTACAGAACAGCTATAGTGGCAATGTGGCCCACTTCACTACAAACCCTCCATTAACAGGTCCCACATTTACTGAAATTCCTAATTCAAGACCATCCCCTAAAACTTTTCACACACTGATAAGAATTCTGACACAGTGCAGGTCTAAAATAACTTTCCTAAATCAACAGACTGCATAGAACCCACGATGGGACCGTTAGTAGCTCCACCCGGTATGAGGACAAGCAGGCAAGCCTGAAGAATGAGACAGAGTCTGCGCTTTTACAAAAGAGGTGTTGAGAAACAGCCCCATTACGAGAGAGTTCCTTCATTAATCACCCAGGCGGTGGTAAGTTCGAGGGCTAACTGTCGGGTGTCCCGTTCATGTTACATTAACCTCGCAAACCCCCGAGCTGACCAGCAAGTGCTCCACGACGAGAGCTGCGGCACGGTCCGAACACAGCCGGCCCTGAGGTGAACCCATGAAGAGGCTTGAATTCCACACTCCCTTAGTCATGTCTTCAAAAATCTAGTGAAGGGAGAACCGATAAAGAGGTCGAAGCTTCGCTCGTCCAAACAGATGGCCTGTCAAACGGGTTCTGCAAACAACCAGTACCATCCCCCAACTTAGATTTGCACAAGCCACACAAAGCCATCAGTCACTGATCCACCCAAACACTCCAACTCTCCAGAGCACTTGACACATGCGTGCACACACACACACATTCCACTGGGAGGTGGGGTCATAACAGGTCCAAGGGCTGTTATTATTATTAATATTATTATTATTAGAGTTCACTACTTCATTTTTTAGCTATACAAACCACCAAATTAAATCATATCAAAAGCAGCAAAAAATAAAGTGAGAGAAAAAATGTGTGCCACATATACACTGATCTGTCCATTTCATCAGCTCCACTTTAAAGTTCTACAATTACTAACTGTAGTCCATCTGTTTCTCTTCATAATTTCTGCTTTCACCCTGTTCTTCAGTGGTCAGGACCCCCACAGGACCACCACAGAGCAGGTATTATTTAGGTGGTGGATGATTCTCAGCACTGCAGTGACACTGACATGGTGGTGGTGTGTTAGTGTGTGTTGTGCTGGTATGAGTGGATCAGACACAGCAGCACTGCTGGAGTTTTTAAATACCATGTCCACTCACTGTCCACTCTGTTAGACACTCCTACCTAGTTGGTTTACCTTGTAGATGTAAAGTCAGAGACGATCGCTCATCTATTGCTGCTGTTTCGATTTGGTCATCTTCTAGACCTTCATCAGTGGTCACAGGATGCTGCCCACGGGGCACTGTTGGATATTTTTGGTTGGTGGACTATTCTCAGTCCAGCAGTGACAGTGAGGTGTTTAAAAACTCCATCAGCATTGCTGTGTCTGATCCACTCAAACTAGCACAACACACACTAACACACCACCTACTCTTTTGTTAATGCATTTTCCCCAAAATTTTCCTCCCAATCTAGTTGTATACAATTACCTGATTGCATTTCACTTCCTCTCTACTGCCATAACTAACACACCACCTCCGACACATGTGCAAGAGTCGATCGCTTCTTTTCACCTGCACTAGACGGATTTACATGGCACTCAGTATCACGAACGGAGAGTCCCGCACTGGTCCCCATTATCCCCCGTCTCTATGCAGGCACCATCAATCAGCCACCAGAGATTATAACTGCATCAGTTGAATGAATCTCCTCTGGCATTCCCACCCTCGGACGAGCCAGTCATTGTCCGGATAGGCGCCTGGCCTGCCAGTAACATAGCTGAGATTCAAACTTGTGAGTTTGAGATGTCATCTCAGATGTGCTAATGTGTTTTACTGCTGTGCCACATCTCTTTTCTCATGAGTGGTTTAATTCATGAGCCCCTTTAATCTATTCAAAACACAGTGGCCGTATCATTCATGGGCAGAAGTTGACTTCGAAAATTAAATGTGGCTGCATTAACTGTGAGGCGCTTAATTTTAGTTTAAAAAAAAGCTGTCTGGGGATCATCCTTGAGCTGTTCTTTGTTTCATACAGACACTATGACAATGTTAGTACAGCTTTCTGAGGATTTTTCTTTCATAAGTGGTTTCAAGAAAAATATTGCTTTTTTAAAGCGTTGGGATTACACGGGCTTTTCTGATATCAAGAACGAGCCAAGCGTGACTTCCCGTTTTTAATGCTGATTATTTAAGCCGCAGTAAGTCATTTGGGGGATTTTGGAGTAGGGATGTGTATGTGTACTCATCATGATGGTGTATGATCAATTTTATCATGTTCTAATAAATACAAGGATTTTTAATAGGTAGAATAAAACCACCACCATTTTTCCTGATAGTCCATCATGGACATCTAGGCTACTGAGAGTCTTTTACTCCACTATAATCTTTACTGTCTTATTATCTTTACTAATTTCCAGTCTGTCCTTAATATCCAAAAAAACAAGTACTCAAGGACTGTCGGATTTCTTTATTGCGTCTAAATTTATCTAAATTTAACCTGATATCTCAGTCTAGGTTAGTTTTCTAGAATCTCCCTGAGTCAAAAGAACATCATGCCGGCTTCAGTAATGCTATTATTATTTGATAACAGCAAAAGTAACATACTGAAGCTTTACTAAGTCTACATGACTAATCACTAGGGATGTAGCAATACACTCTACCCATGCTGCGATACTTGGTTCACAATACGATTTTTTCCCGATTTTCTTTTTCTTAATGCAATTTCTCCCCTTTTTCTCCCTTTTTAGCACGTCCAATTGCCCGATGGCGTCATGCTTCCTCTCCACCAATGCCGATCCCTGCTCTGATTGAGGAGAACAAAGCTAACCCACGCCCCCACCGACACGTGGGCAGCATGCCGTATGCATCTTATCACCTGCACTTTGACGAGTGCAGTGCAGCTCAGAGTTGTGTACGGAGAGACACACCCTGAGAGCACTCTTTTCTCATCTCTGTGCAAGTGCCATCAATTAGCCAGCACAGGTCGTAGTTGCACCAGTCATTAGAGAGAGACCCCATCCGGCTTAGTCCCGACCATATCTGAACAACAGGCCAATCGTTATTTATGTGGCCGCTGAGCCTTAGCCGGCAGGCAGAGCTGAGATTCGATACGATGTATTCGAGATCCCAGCTCTGGTTCCAGCGTGTGTTGCTACCGCTGCACACTACTATGCAAAACAATGCTGCACATTTCCCTTTTTGTGTAAAAAAAACCTGAAATGAAATAAATCCCACATTAAAAAAATAAAGGAATAATACAAATAAAGAAAGTATCCTCACATAAATAAATTTGGCTGGAAAATTTCAAACCTGGCAACCCTGTAGTGACGTCAACCTGGCGAGGTGAGTAGCGGCAGTACCCTCTGCTGTTTAAAGTGAATATCGATTCATTACACGCGTAAACCGTTTTGAATCGTTACACATGTGAATCGATTTTTAACTGTCTTGTGGTGCATCGTTACATCCCTACTAATCACAACTGGCTATTTAAATCTAGAATAACAATAATCTGCAAATTAAGGTAAACATTATAGATTTGTCAAGCTTATTACAATATTAAAAAGACACATTCTTTAGACAAATAAAGCAGATGTATCTGTTGTCCTGTATAGTTATTGCCGGTTCCCATCTGTGACTCCTTATGACATGACAGCTGCCAGCCTTGCCATCCACCAAGACACAATAATCCACCAGCTCTTTTCCATCAGCAGTCTATGCCAATCACTGGCTTGGCGATGGTATTAAGTGCTCCTTTTAAACCCTGATATTGCCTAGTATCACTGTGACATCCACATGGACCTGGAATTCCATCCCTCCATTGGGAAAAACTTGATCCATAGATGACTTTTTTGGGAATACAAGCAATTGAATCATTTTAGCATCATAGTCCCTGTGATTCTGTGCATAAGCATTGTTCGGACCGCAGACCAGCATGCGCACACATGGAAACTCATTCAGCGTTATTCCGCATCGAACGCCGGCCATCCAGCGCTCCTTTGCAGTTGCCATAGCAACCGCTACCTGCAAAGCCGGCTTTTTTTTTTATGTGACAGCACACCATCTGATGAATGTCAAATCAATCGATTATTGCAGGCCATGCCATGGCAATTTCCGGTTTCTACTGGTTTTGCTACATTCTGAATGAGTATTTTGAAAAAGGAATCTATGGAGGGGTGCCACACCCTTCGCGAAAATCCTCGCTAAAAATTTGGGAGCTGGTGGATGAGTGACAGGTCGGGTGGAATTTCTTGGCGTAACTGCTAATGACTGTTTGATGACTTGAATTTCGGATGACACGGGGAGGGTACAGCTGAAATCGTCGTGGGTTGAATAAATAAAATAAATTACGGAATTTTATGAGTTGAATATGAGAGTCAGATGTATACAGTAATTATAGCGATTAATATTTTATATATATATATATATATAGTTTTATGTGTAAGGGAATTGGTGCTATGTACAAATACAATAAAACTAAAAATAAAAAAGATAAAAATGAACACATGCCTGTAACACATGAACTATAAAGACAGATGTGCTTTGTCTTCTAGGCTGAGAAATAACACTAATATTTAAAAAACAAGAAAAAAACCATAACAGCTACCATAGTATGTGGCTCGTAGCACCCAACACCCAGATAGAGATGATACAAAGTGAGCTGAAAAAAAGAGGCCATCCTTTCTCAAGGTCCACTGGTATTGACCTCCTTATCTCCTGTGTCCAAATCCTGCACACTAAAATGGATTCCTGCACCCCCCTCTCATCAACACACCTCTCAGGGGAGCCAGTAGGGCTCATATGAAGAAGGAAGGGAGGTTTCAAAAGCTCAGTGTATCACCTCCTTGCCAGTTTTCATTTCCAGCATACAGCGCAGATGAGCCACGCATTGCTCAGTCAACCCCCACTGCAGGGGCTGCCACATCTATCCAGAATCCACGCCTGTCGTTCAGGAATTAACGGACGACCAGACCCACAGAGATAAGCCTGACATGCAATCTGGACGCATTCCAAGTTGCCAACGAGCTACTGTAAATCGCTAACTGTCCTGTCAGCTGCAGCTAACGATCTCTTACCTTCTACTCATCCTTGATACTCATCAGGCTCCGTCTGCTGACCGCATCCCCCACAGGTTAACATGATCACACATCCAAGCAAAGCCGGTAGACAAATCAAACCCAATCCTGCTCTGATTTCTGTCTCCACAGTGTTACTGGAATTCCAGAATGCTCACATTTACGCTGCTCCCTTCACCCGTCAGTCCGGCGGCTCTCTCGGCTCATAGTGCAGCCCCCCGGTCTCAAACAATCGCCCTTCCAGACCCGCTTCCTTTCTGTGTCTCCTCTCGCTCTCTCATACACACAGATGTTACTCTGAACAGGGCACACCCCTTTTCAACACCTAGCCTCCTTATAGGATGTCGGCTGAGCGTGACCGCCGCCCACCGTTCCCTCTCCCTCCCTTCCTCTCATTTTCTGCTTGCACCTTCACAGTCCCCTGCTGCAGCGCCGACACAGAAAGGGATGTAAGACTTCCTGACACAATAAGACTGGTACTGCAGTAGTGTCTGCATGACAGAAATGTCCCAATATTTTTGTCTCGGTAAATATATATCTGTTAAACAGAATACCGTTACTGAATTACTTCAAACAGGTGAATAAAATCCATTCTGTGAAATTAATTAACCTTCTTGTTTCTACACACATTGTCCATGTTATCAGCTCCACTTACTATATAGAAGCACTTTGTAGTTCTACAATTACTGACTGTAGTCTGCATGCTTTGCTAGCCCCCCACAGAACCACCACAGGTGCTGGTATGAGTGGATCAGACACAGCAGCGCTGATGGAGTTTTTAAACACCTCACTGTCACTGCTGGACTGAGAATAGTCCACCAATCAAAAATATATCCATCCAACAGTGCCCCATAGGCAGCGTCCTGAGACCACTGATGAAGGTCTAATAGATGACCAACTCAAACAGCAGCAATAGATGAGCGATCGTCTCTGACTTTATATCTACAAGGTAAACCAACTAGGTAGGAGTGTCTAATAGAGCGGACAGTGAGTGGACACGGTATTTAAAAACTCCAGCAGCGCTACTGTGTCTGATCCACTCATACCAGCACAACACCAACTAACACACCACCACCATGTCATGGTCACTGCAGTGCTGAGAATGATCCACCACCTAAATAATACCTGCTCTTTAGTGGTCCTGTGGGGGTCCTGACCATTGAAGAACAGGGTGAAAGCAGGCTAAAAAGGTATGTAGAGAAACAGATGGACTACAGTCAGTAATTGTAGAACTAAAGTGCTTCTATATGGTAAGTGGAGCTAATAAAATGGACTGAGTGTAGAAACTAGGAGGTGGTTTTAATGTTATGGCTGATCAGTGTATGCTTACAACCCTGGGCCAACAATTTCGGCTTTACTTCGGCCTATTTTCGTATTTTTAAAATGTCTAAGGACAAAATGCCTTAAAATAACACTAGCTGAGGTGAACTCTTTGCTGCGTTTACAAACCCATGACAGTCAGGATGTAGACGCACCCCCAAGGGTCATGCATTCCTCAAACATAAAGAACTTCCATGCTAAATGGCCAACGTTGAGAGGTCAAGAAGTAAACAAATTGAAACCAAAGTTTGCGTGTCTCACCTTCTAACCACTTAATTCTACTTACTGAACTGATCAAATGTTTCAAACATGCGCTGCAGCCGTCCCTGACGTGCAGCATAAACTATATACGGTTTAACTGACACCAGGACACACCCAGAGCGCATATGTTTGCACAACACTGTCTTCTTTTTATGGCTCCCATCATTCTTTCTTCCAAATTCAAGCCAGTTTCCAGATGGGCATTCCGGGTCACAACCAGAACACCACCAAGCCTTGAAAACATCCTTCAGAAGAGCGGTTTAAATAAAAGCCTCCAGACAGGCACATAGCAGCGTGAGGGCGAGCGGTTCGTTTTTCTACAGAGTATCAACGTTTCTCTACACAATCTGTTTTTTATTTTTCTGTCCTGCCCAATCACAGCGAACATACAGTCTGCTTAGCGCAGTGCCTGAGACCATTAGTGCTTCCTTCAGCCACTGATCCAGATTAGGAGAAGAGCCAGCGGCACATTTCAGCACTCGTGTTGTTTTCAACCACTCGAACCCACGTCTGGACTTGTAGATTTGCGACAATGAAGCAAGTACTTATGGCTAAGCTGTACATTCTGGAAGGGCTGCACAATGAAGCATTTGTTAATAGCTATTGGCTGACTAATAAATCTGTGTACTGCGAGCATCATAACCAATCACACCAATTCCAGGTAAAGTGTTTCCATAAATCATCTTAATCACTACTAGCTCATGGTAATAGTCATTAATAAGGCCCTACTAAATTCACAGGAAAATGTGCTTAATCTCCCAGACCAAGTTTACACTACACAACTAGATCTCTTGTAATCGGGAGTCTTTCAGGTCGGTGTGGCTTTCATACTACACGACTGATCGGTGATAGGGGGTTTCACACTACACCATCTATCACCAACTGGAATCACAGGAGAGCTTCTCTGGTCTCCCAAACTACGTTTTGTCATGGAAACAAACGCAAGAAGTGACGAGGGGTTTAATGATACCACGTCCAAAAGTGCAAGTGCAAAAATAAATGAATCTGAGTGGATATGGCTGCGCGAACAGCATGGATTGTTCTATGGTGAGTTGGAAGTTAATAAATATTTTTTGCAATGCAACGTTGGTGTTGTTATGTTTTGTAGAGAACGATAAGGTCAGAAATACTGTAAAACTTGTGTGTGTACCGATGTATTCTGATATAAACTATATTATGCCCTTGTCCCAACTTTTTACACTCCTCCCCAGCGTTTCCCCTCACACCGTATCTTGCGTTCTCATTGGCTGTTCGACATAGCACTCATTGCCAGTTGGGCGACTCAGATCCAGATATTTGACAAGCTAGACATCTCTCTTCGGAGCCGCTCGGATCCAGTTGTTGAGTAGTTCACACATAGCGATTGAGAGCCGGGTTTCGATCACCGAGCAAACGCCGAGTTGCTCCCGAGCCGGCAAATGTAGAGGCAACCAGTCAGCGAGCAAAAATCTGGGCAAAAATCATGTAGTGTGAACTAGGAATTAACTGTTGAATGTAAACCTAGAACATTTAGCAACAGTGCGAGACTCATCCATGAAAATACTTGTCTGTGCTTTGACACACCCCCTGTGTGCCACAGAGTTGGTTAGGAGTTTTCCAAACCTTAGTTGTGTTTTTAGCTGCTTCAGACTTTGACCTCTTGGACATTTTGACTAACCGATTGCTATCTAAATTGATGTAGGATTGCTAGGATGACCTCATAGTGCAAATTAACCAGTAAACGTGAGGGAATTATACGCTAAACATAAACCTTACATTTTGAATTAGGCCATGAATTAGGTAGGGCCTTAATTATAACCAATCACACCTGTTCCAGATGTCATCAATAGGCCAGTCTTAATCACTTCTAGCTCATCATAATAGTCATTAATGACGGTCATTTATGAATACTAATTAATGAAGTTTTTGTTGTTGTTAACTTAGCATCCTTGCATAATAGTAGAGTAATACTGCTGCTCAGAATTCCAGTGGGAACTGGAACAAACCTCCAGCGGCCGGAAACCCAGCTGACATAATAACAACATGCAAGTCCATACAAGAGAAGTGGCAATGTTCAAAACCAGGTCCCCAGGATCCAAGTTTCTGTGTGACACCCACACTGCCAGCCCTAATATCAATAGATTTACAAGATTGACTTTCATCACCGCAAATGATTGAAGCTCCCACGGTTACCCCAGTTTCCTTTTACCTATTAAAAGATAAAAGCAGTTTTACAACTTAAAACTGTTTCCAGGTGTGTGTGTGTGTGTGTGTGTGTGAGATGTCGGAGTGTGTAATGTTCTGGAATAAACTGGTGCTGTTTTCAGAATGAATTCGGAAGTTACTTTACTGAACAAAAAGTCCTTTGAGGCAACAGTTGCAGTGTACAATGCTTTAAAACTGCGTTGCCAGGTGTTTAGTTTTTAATGGGATTGTCTGGGAAATATACTCTTTATCCAAAGTGACTTTAAATTGTCCAATTTAAGCAATTGAAAGCTCAGGGACCCAACAGTGGCACCTTGGCGGTGTTCAGATAATAATCAAGTGCCTGTGCTTTAAACTGTACAGACTTTAGATTAGGTTACTACTTTTTTTGTTTACGTATTAGATGGATTAGAGTATCGAACATTCTTTTTTCTTCTGTTTTCTTGTATGTAGTGAGAATAACGTCCTTACAAATGTTATTCCATATTTTCATACTTTTTGTCAATTTTGTCACCAGTTAATTGTTTTAATTCCCATACAGTGCAAATTTTATCCTAAGAAAAAAACTCGTCAAATAGTGTTTTACAGTTGGCCTACAGTAGTCCAGTCATGGATGCCAGAAACTGTGGAAATACAGAACCCTACTGTATATATAGCTAATATTTTTCCAATTCATAACTACTTATAATAAAGTATATATTGGATGGAGGGATAGACAGACTTGTTGGCGCTTTCGGGGATGGACAGGGGTCAGCATGGGCACCCTGAATGGTCTGCAACTATGCAGCCCCATACGCAACAAACTGTGATGCACTGTGTATTCTGACACCTTTCTATCAGAACCAGCATTAACTTCAGCAATTGAGCTACAGTAGCTCGTCTCGCCAGCCTTCGCTCCCCACGTGCATCAATGAGCCTTGGCCGCCCAGGACCCTGTCGCCGATTTATCACTGTTCCTTCCTTGGACCACTTTTGATAGATACTGACCACTGCAGACCGGGAACACCCCACAAGAGCTGCAGTTTTGGAGATGCTCTGAACCAGTCACAATTTGGCCCTTGTCAAACTCGCTCAAATCCTTACGCTCGCCCATTTTTCCTGCTTCTAACACATCAACTTTGAGGATAAAATGTTCACCTGCTGCCTAATATATCCCACCCACTAACAGGTGCCGTGATGAAGAAATAATCAGTGTTATTCACTTCACCTGTCAGTGGTCATAATGTTATGCCTCGTCTGTGTATGGTATTATGTCTATGTACATATAAGCACGTGCAAATAAGAATAGTTAGGTATGAATCATATATTAATAATAATAATAATAGTAATAATAATAATAATTAATTATTATTACTACTACTATTACTACTACTATATTAGTACAATCATTGTATTATTAGTAGTATGAGTAGTAATATTATTATTGCATGTTTAATCTATTCATAAAACATGCAAATGTGTATCAGGTATATAGATTTATGTAAAGTGTAGATGCAAGGGACACACTAAGAGGTTCATAGTAATTAAAAAATAAATAAATACTACCCAACATTATGGTGCTATGACATTTCAACAACCACAGCATACAACTATCTAAGTCAAGAATCTATACCTGGCATAGCCGAATCGCAGCAGCAGTATTTTTGCATTCTTATAATAAGTAAAATACGTAAAAGTTTAAACATTACAGCACTGCAATACCACGACAGTTGATCTGAACACCAGGACGTCTACTACGTGACTAACTGCGAATAGCGCGTACAGTGTGAATACGCCGGACAGAGACATGATTGACATCCCGAACAGGAGGGTGTGAGATGATTTTAACACTCTACTCAGAACAGCAAGGAATTGAAAACGTATGTTATAGGTTTCAATATCATTTTTAATTTTCAACATCATGTTTAATATTTTCAAACGTGGGTAACTGAACTCATGGAATGTGAATCTGTGGATAAAGAGGGGCTACTGTATAGTGGGAGGTGAGATTAATACTGCATGGCTTTCCCATAAACTTAATAACGTATGTAGTGGAAATAACAGTCAGTTAGAGTCATGTGACATCAAGTCATTACACAAGGTAAATCACCAAAGCAATAAACAGCATTTTAATTAAAGACGTTAATTTCTCTTCCATATGCAGCTCTAATATTCTCTTCCATCCTAGTTGTAACCACAATAAGAACAAAAATCTTCATATTCTGTAGATTTATTTAATACTGGAACTTCCAAAAATGTCCACTGTCCAAATACTACATCAGATCTTACCAAAAGTAACACTGCACAACAGTAGCATGCACCAAGCCTAATACCAACTTCTACAGTACGCAAAGGACACAGTGTAACGCTTACCCCCCATAGTGTGTGGTGAAAGCTCATCCAGTCCCCACATCTACCCCCGACCCTGAGTAAACCCCCTACTACTACTGTGCTGACAGAGCACCATGGGGGATTACACTCTAGTGCACTTTGGCACCTGTCAATCAATCATTTGATGAACTGTTTTTTGACTCCTGTAAAGCTATCTGAAAGCAGACACGTCAGCTGAGATAGTGACATGCAAGTACCGGCATGAGGACAGGTTCTAGATAACAGACACAAATACATTATACGGCCAAAAGTATGTGGACCCCCAGTTTTGTCCAATAAGTTTTGTCCATATTAATCAAAAGATGGAATTTAGGCATGACTCTAATAAAATACAGTAATACAGTCAAAGTAAGCTGAAAAATCAGCACTCCTTTAACTTCTACCCAAGGACAGAGCAGGTCCCTTCATGTCTTTAAATGTGAGATGCCTAGATGTAAGAGCTGATGAGGTTTGTACCTCCGAGCAGCACATGTGGGATGCTGCAGTGACTCCTAATGAAGACAACACCAACCTCAAGAGACGAACCAAATGATGGATGTAAAAAGAATGAGGTCATTCCGCAGACGTGAGGTCACTGAAGCGTCTTAAAAAAAACCACTACAAATCGAGACTTGCAATCTTTTTAATATGTACGTTGCCATTGGCAAAACATTAGTAACAGCATTACAGGGTTAGCATGTGTTGCTACATGTCTCTCACAGACGGCATGACTACAACTACTGTGCTAAAACATCAGGACCACGCTTTAAAATGTGCACAGCCATACTCTTTTCATAACAGTTGTGCATGTCACGAACTGGAATACATTAAATGTTGGGCTAATGGTATATATGGCAGATATGGGCAGCATAAAGAGTGACTCTGCTAATGGGCAAATCATTATGGCTAGACAACTGGGTTTAAGTATCTCCAAAACTACCGGTTGTTGCGCGGCCAAGACTTATTGATGCCTTTGAGTATATGAGGGCTATGGGGTCTGGACTAACAGAAAGGTTACCGTGGGTCAAACTGCAGATCATTTTAAACCCATCTGTGTATGCCCATACTAACTCCTGTCCACTATCAAAAACATCTACACTGGACATGCAGACCTAGGAGCAATGAAAAAGGTCGACTGGTGAGCAAATACTCTTATACACCATAATCACTGTTTACTTCCAGCTGAAATGGCACTAGCTGCACTGTTGGACAAGCCAGGGTGGCAACAAAAAGAAGTTGAAGGACCTGCTGGTAATGTCCTGGTACCACATACCTCAGGACTTCTTCAGATGTCTTGTGGAGTCCATGTCTCAGCAGGTCCAAGCTGTTTTGAAGGACTTCAGGTGGGTTGTTTTAATCTTTTGGGTTATGAGTGTATATGCAGCTTTTACAAGTTCCCCCTACTAGCACCAACACACAGCATGGTCAGTTGTTTCCCTCATGCACAATATCTATGCTGGACAAGTAGGCAAAGAGGACCACAGACTAGGACCTCTATAACAAATAAAGCCATTGAGTTCTTATTTTCACCAGCCAGTGACAGATTCCTACATACACAGAGGAACGATATTATTTTTTATTATTATACTATTATTATAATAACATTATTATTCCCACCACTAGTGTTGCTGTTGCAGGAACAATAAGGTGGACCCCCATCAGACCTCCCTCCCTCAGACAGAGCCAATATTGTCCGTAGTGTCCAACCAGGACCCAGTTCATGTTTTACACTTTGGTTACATTCATGACAAGAACGGTAGTTACTCATTACACAAGGTTCATCAGTTCACAAGATTACATTGAACACAGTCATGGACAATTCAGAGTCTCCAATTCACCTCACTTGCATGTCTTTGGACTGTGGGAGGAAACCAGAGCACCTGGAGGAAACCCACACGGACACTTATTTATTAAGGCAAAATGGCACATTATGTCTTTTTAGAAATGTTAAATGGCAGCTTGAATGACAAAAGCATGTTGTCTTGATGCAACTAATAAAAGTAAAAACAATATGCTAATGTGTCTCATGTATTTGTTTAGCCAACAAAAAAGTAAAGAGGCAAAAAAATCATCAATTGGCCAATTTGGCTGTAAAAATTGGAATCTAAATCAGCTATAAAAATTACATCTCTAATGAAAAGGAAATGTTTCAAGATGACCTGGTCAATAAAACCACAACCCAAGTCAACAAACACTTCCATGTGGTATTAAAACTATAAAGAAAATTGAATTACAGTCAGTGTGGAGCTTTCTGAAGCAAACTTGGCTCTATTGGAAAGCTTTTACTCTTTCGACCAAAGTAAGATAAAACTGACAGCCAGCAGGTTTTCCAGCTGCTGCAGAACATGACGTCAAACCAGCCGTGTTCTGAGGTTATCAAAACCATAGATCAAGATCACCATCTGTGTCTGCTGAATAAGAGCACCTGTACACAAAACAGATCATAAAGACTAAACCCTATAGCTGGAAATCATGGGTAGCTTTATAGGCTTCTTGCCTGTAAGCCAGCTGAGTTGTGGGAGCGTAGCAGTTCAGCTGGGCTATAAAAGCACTCTATAGCTAGCAGTCAAAAGCTAGATAATTAAATGTAAACGCCAGAGTCTATGTTAATTAAAAAAATACTAATTTAGCAAGGAGCAGCTGTGATCCCTCACACCTGCAGGCAATTTTGACACGGTTTAACGCATTATTAGGTTTAATCCTGATTCTCACCAGTGGTGAATGACAAGCACAGCTGATAGAGGAGTATAATCATAATAACTGCAATAGATTTAGATTTCTTTCTTGGTCTCAGTCAATCCAAAACACATTTTAAGCCTCAGGCCCCCAGTAATCCACTACATGTAAGCTGAACATCTGAAGTGTGGACTGACTGGGACGGGTCATTCACCAAAACCACAACTAATGGCACAGCTTCGTTCTGCTGTGGGAGGTCAGAGCAAATGAAACGTTAAAACCGGGGCTCAGGCCATGTCTAAATCAAAGCTGCTGTGTACTAGTAAATCCTCTATTTCAATCCTGTAATCGCTCTTTCAAAGCACCCGACTCTTTGGATTCACCATAAACCATTCCTCTTTCAAATAAATTTGCCTCATTTTTCTCAGCATGCGCTTTACCAATTGAAAGCTACTAATTGTCAGTATCACATGACAGCTTCTATTTTGGGAGTTTTTAGCATACTTTCACCCAGCATTTGAACCCACCCATTTTTAAACTGCAGTCATTAAAAACCCGTGAGCTTGTGTGGTGTAATGGGAACAGCCACACCACTGGTGAGAGCAGTGTCTGAGTTCCAAGGGTTCGAATCCAGGGCTTTGGACCATAACATGAACCTAGCCATTACATTACAGGGACACAATTCAGTTCACCCTTAGAGCTGGTCCCAAACAGGAGGGATGTGTCAGGGAGGGCTTCCGGTGTAAAAGCTGTGCCAAATCAATCTCTTGATGTATGCGAAATAATCCAGGTACACAAATCCACAAAGTTGAATCAGTTCATCTGGACACAAAGTTTGTTGTGGAAAACATTAGTAACAGCATTGCCGGTTTAAAATGTATTGCTACATGTCTCTTACAGACAACACGGCTACAACCAATGTGCTAAAACATTAGGGCCACGATTCAAAATTTTTCCACCACTTGTGGTGCTGTTGCAGCAACAATAAGATGAGACCCCATCCGACCTTCCTCCCTCACACACAACTAATTTAGTTTCCAACCAGGACTGGTCAGGCAACTGGTCATGTCTGAAAGGGAGGAAGACCTGCTGCACCACACGATTGCCCAGCCTCTTAACTTTAGTTACAGGGTTACAGGGTTTCGAATCTGAGCTTTGGCTCATAACATGAACCTAGCCATTAGAGGGACACACTTGAGTTCACCATTAGAGCTGGTCGTGGGTTGTGTCAAAAAGGGCTTCCGGTGTAAAAACTGTGCCAAATCAATCTCTTGATGTATGCTCAATAATCCAGGTACACAAATCCACAAAGTTGAATCAGTTCATCTGGACACAAAGTTTGTTGTGGAAACTTTGTGTCCAGATGAACTGATTAAACTTTGTGGATGTGCCAAATCAAATATACAGATGAATAATCTGCAACCCCAAGCAGATGCAACCAAAAGGAATCATTCAGTTATATTATGAACCCACACATTTGTTTCCATTACTTATCTAGTTAAATTAAATGTTAGCAAAAACCTTAATCTTATAGGTCTGGTCACTTCGGTTATTATGGCTTAGTACTCTTCTATATGCCTGGAAGTAACACTCTGTAAACATGGATAAAGCCACTTTTGGCTTCATGGGATTTGGTAGTAATTACGTTTCTTAGAGCATTTGGGTGACACAGGCCTGCCGCACACCCAACAAACAGAATTGGCTGTTGGAGGGAGGGATGTCCTGGTGGGAATTCACCTCTTTGTTGCTGTAACAAGACTTTAGCACAAGCAGTGAAAGAATATTGAGACGAGTATCATGGTTCTCGTTATGAGCAAAGATCCTCGGTATAAAACTGCCACTTAATACCGCTTAACTGAGGGGGCACACTTTATAGTCACAGCGTTTACTAATGATTGCAAACATCTTAAACAAAGGCCTGGGTAAGGAATGTGCCAATGTGTTTCCACTCGGCAGCCCATGGATGGGTTGTCAAAACCATTAGTTGACTAATCAGGAAAACCCTGTACAATCATGTCTCCTTGAGAAAACAGTACGTTGCATTGCTTAAGGATGTGTACAGACAGTGTACAACCCTTTAATATTCAAGACACATGATATGATTCATCTATAAGCTTTATATGCTTTGACTGCACACAAACCTTAAAAATAGAAGCAACAATGGATGATCTACAGCACTTAATGGGTTGCTCAAAGTCTTAAAAAGTTATTGTTAGAAGAAGTATTTCCTCGATGTCAGGGCCGGTAGTGCTTTTAAAATAATAAATGTTATTTACAGACTTATATTTTCCTCTCACAAAGAGCCTGGCCCATACACACCCATTAATAAATACTACACTGGCATTACTTCACCAACACACACCTTCCTTATGTGACTGTGGAAACATAACAATCTGATATGAGACAACACAACAAAACACAACAAAAAGATTAAGAACACTAAAAAAAACGAGATTATTAATATATACAGGGGTTGGACAAAATAACTGAAACACCTGGTTTTAGACCACAATAATTTATTAGTATGGTGTAGGGCCTCCTTTTGCGGCCAATACAGCGTCAATTCGTCTTGGCATATACAAGTCCTGCACAGTGGTCAGAGGGATTTTAAGCCATTCTTCTTGCAGGTCACTACGTGATGCTGGTGGAGGAAAACGTTTCCTGACTCGCTTCTCCAAAACACCCCAAAGTGGCTCAATAATATTTAGATCTGGTGACTGTGCAGGCCATGGGAGATTCAACTTCACTTTCATGCTCATCAAACCAATCTTTCACCAGTCTTGCTGTGTGTATTGATGCATTGTCATCCTGATACACGGCACCGCCATTGGATGCACATGGTCCTCCAGAATGGTTCGGTAGTCCTTGGCAGTGACGCGCCCATCTAGCACAAGTATTGGGCCAAGGGAATGCCATGATATGGCAGCCCAAACCATCACTGATCCACCCCCATGCTTCACTCTGGGCATGCAACAGTCTGGGTGGTACGCTTCTTTGGGGCTTCTCCACACCGTAACTCTCCCGGATGTGGGGAAAACAGTAAAGGTGGACTCATCAGAGAACAATACATGTTTCACATTGTCCACAGCCCAAGATTTGCGCTCCTTGCACCATTGAAACCGACATTTGGCATTGGCACGAGTGACCAAAGGTTTGGCTATAGCAGCCCGGCCGTGTATATTGACCCTGTGGAGCTCCCGACGGACAGTTCTGGTGGAAACAGGAGAGTTGAGGTGCACATTTAATTCTGCCGTGATTTGGGCAGCCGTGATTTTATGTTTTTTGGATACAATCCGGGTTAGCACCCGAACATCCCTTTCAGACAGCTTCCTCTTGCGTCCACAGTTAATCCTGTTGGATGTGGTTTGTCCTTCTTGGTGGTATGCTGACATTACCCTGGATACCGTGGCTCTTGATACATCACAAAGACTTGCTGTCTCGGTCACAGATGCGCCAGCAAGACGTGCACCAACAATTTGTCCTCTTTTGAACTCTGGTATGTCACCCATAATGTTGTGTGCATTGCAATATTTTGAGCAAAACTGTGCTCTTACCCTGCTAATTGAACCTTCACACTCTGCTCTTACTGGTGCAATGTGCAATTAATGAAGATTGGCCACCAGACGGGTCCAATTTAGCCATGAAACCTCCCACACTAAAATGACAGGTGTTTCAGTTATTTTGTCCAACCCCTGTATATATGTATATATATATATATATATATATATATATATATATATATATATATATATATATATATATATATTAATAATATATATATACTGTATATATATTAATAAGAGTTGTATTTTCCTACACGTTATACTCCTGCTGTGTGTTGCATTTAATGGCCACATAGCCTGGATGGAACAAACACAACAGCTACTAAAGCAGATTTTTTTTGTGATGTGTCAATATTGCTGTTGTTAGTCCACTGTCGAAGATGCAGGACCTTCTTTTCATGTGCATCATCAACTTCAGAAGCTGATATATGTTTTGTTTACATCCCCTTCCAAACATGCTGCCAAAGTTCTTCCAAAGGCCAGCCAAGACACCAGTGTTGACAGATTAGGTGGTTTCGCACCAAACTGGGTGGATTTTAGCTTCTGAAATTCTAAATTTGTGTACCTACTTCTTACAGCTGTGAGGAATTTAAGTTATTCAAGTTAGCAGATAAGACATAGTTGCACGGTTGGAATGACCTGTGATCGCTTTGATTTAGCCGGTTAAGGTGAGCAGGTTTTTAAAAATGTGTAACAAAGATAAGCTTCTTTTTGAATAAGGTGTAGGAACAGAGATGCTTTACAAAGATACTTTAACACTAGTCTAAGGGCACCATATAGGACCAATATATATATAAAACCAGTTGTATTGACAGGAGTGTTTAAGGTTGTGTTCATATTTGTCAAGTTTGGTTCAATTAAAATGAACCCTGGTGTGATTGTTCTGTTAGTGCAGTTTGTTACAATAAGTGTGAACGCTTCCTTTCACATTCTGGGGTGCACCAAATATATATCACCAGATATATACAACCCCAATAAGTGCATTAAGTCCAGCATGGTGCATTGTTCTGACGACTGGCTCACAACCAAACAAAAAAGTATTAACATGATGAGGCTCCTATACCATGGTTGCTACTCTGTGCATGCAATTCTTTAACATAATAACAAAAACCAGGTGCAATTAGCACAAAACCTTTGCTACATTAATAATAATAACTTGCCCATAAAATATAGTGTTAAATACTTTGGTTTCTTAATCCTTTTATTTTTAACAATTGTATGCAAATACTGTTTCTATTTAGTACAGAGCAACTCAGACATTATGTGTAATTTGAAGTGAATAGATGCATTGTAAGTATTAGGGATGTAACGATGCACCACAAGACAGTTACAAATCGATTCACATGTGTAACGATTCAAATTGGTTTACATGTATAATGAATCTATATTCACTTTAAACAGCAGAGGGCACTGGCGCCATTCACCTCGCCTGGTTGACGGCACTTTTCAGGTTGCCAGGTACGGGATTTTCAAGCCAAATGTATTTGTGTGAGGATACTTTCTTTATTTTATTATTCATTTATTTATTTAATGTGATATTTTTTTCAAAAATTTGTAGTTTTTTTTTACACAAAAATAGGAAATGTGCAGCTTTGTTTAGCATAGTTTGTACCTACCTCAGAAATAAAAGGGCATTCATTATTCAGATCAATAAAAGATCCCAAATACAGTATTTTCTTTTTTGAGAGAAATAATAAAAGGAAACTTTGTCTTCAAATCATAAAACCAGTATCATAAATCGTATCGCGTTGTGGGTAGAGTGTTTCGTTACATCCGTAGTATAGAGCAACTTGGATGTTACGTTTAATTTGGAGTGAATTTATGCGCTGGAAGTATATTAAATAAAAACAAAAGGAGTTAAAAACTTAACTTCCTTCATGTTAATATCTAGGATACTAATTCATTGTCTGTTTTTTCCACCGCTATATTCCATTTAGAATCACGTTGGGTACAGTTCACTATGCAAGAGGTAGAAAACACCTAAACAGGTCACCAGTCCATCACAGAGTAAGCCACAATTAACAAAAGTTAAATCATGTAGAACAAAAGCAAGGAAGTAAATAAACAAGGAAACAAAAGCTCTGGATTTATAAGGATCATATGATCTAGAGTCAGAGGAATCCTTGGTCAGCCTTTTTTCATCTTTATGACATATGCTTGTGAAATCATCTAAGACACCGTAACCTCTCCCTCACCCTGATGAAAAGCCAGAAAGACATTTACTTTGAGACAGACAAACAACTGGGGCCATTTTCACAATGTGTGCTCTTTAGCCATGTTGTTGACCTAAGCCCTGCTGCTATTTAAAAAACGGTATCATCGACTCAACTGCCCAACTACAAAAGAAATCCAGTACAGCTGAGAAAGATCTGATGTTAGAACACTAACAAAAATCACATTAAATAGACACCATTTAACAGAATGATGACTTTTAAGCCTGAGAGAGTGTTATAAGAAAACACTGCAGCTGTTTGAGATGCGCTTATGGTGGATTACTGGAATTTGGAGGTTAACAGCTCTGGTTTAACTCACAGATCCACAGATGTGTCTGTCTGTTTCTTTTTGATGGCAAAGCCATGGCTGGACTAATCTCACGCACACTGGCTTTCAATACTGGGAACAGGCTGTCAACAGCCCAGTTATAACACTTTAGCCTTAGCTTTGTCTCTGGGCACACAAAGTCTGGCACACATGTGTACAGCTGTTTCAATCCTGCCATAATATTACAGAATTATAATCTGTAATATTGATCATTTAAAACTGTAACCACACAAAAAGCAACAATTCTGCTTATGTTTGGGCACAGATGAGTTACAAGTGATTTCAGAAAACACTGTACCCACAGTGTTGATGACTGGTGGAGCATCATAATATAGGCTGCATCTTTTTAAAAGATGGGCATTACAGGGCATTAAAGCAAACATTAACAGGATTAAAGTGGTTTGATTGTGAGCTGGGGCAGAAAAGGAAGTTTAAAGGAAGAGTAAGATGGTTAATTCCTGAGTGAGTACATCTGTGGTGCTAATTAATATCTTTATATGACCTGTGTGTTTTCCCCTATTTGTCTCTCTCTGTCTTGGGGTAAGAAATGGTGTTAGGAGCTCCAGAATGGACTGAACGCCCACATGCCATAAAGCAGCACTTTTTGTTCTGTCGATTCTGAAAGATAAAGGAACACAGGCCATTTGGAAAGCCAAATATGAGTTTCATGAGTTAACGGTGGGTAGCACTGTCGCCTCACAGCAAGAAGGTCCTGGGTTCGTACTCCAGGCGGGGTGGTCCGGGTCCTTTCTGTGCGAAGTTTGCAAAAACATGCAGTCAGGCTAATTGGAGACACTGATTTGCCCTATAGGTGAATGTGTGTGTGTGTGTATGTGTGTCCGCCCTGCGATGGACTGGCGCCCCGTCCAGGGTGTTACTGTGTGCCTTGTGCCCATTGAAAAGCTGGAATAGGCTCCAGCACCGCCCAACCCCCCATGGTTAAGAAAGTGAGGGAGTGAGTTTTCCATGCTACACAAAACATGCTAGGTGAAGTTGTCTGCAAACCCTAACAAATCCTCCTGACTTAAATCATATTGAAAAAAACTTTGAGACCCTCTGGGATTTGAGAAATGTTTACCCCCAAAAATAAGCCAAAATTAAACCACAATGCTGCACAAAGTTAATTATTTACAACCACGAACTTCATTTTTACCTTATCAGTCTCTTCATTTAAAATGTATTTCTCTATACATTTATGGTTTATATTTGTTAAACTCAGTGTGTATTAATATGAAGTGGATAAACACTGAATTATACTAACACAAATTTAATCTGAATTAAATTTTTAGTTCTGCTCACTGTATTTAAGATACTAGGATTTTTCTCACCAATTTAGATTCAAATGCTCCACAAACACACCTACTGTAGAAAATAAATGGGTGTTGTAGGTCTGCAGAGACCTCATTTGCATTTCGGGTAACAGTCTACTTGCTTACTGTGTGTCAACATCAACAACCTGGAGGCAACCAAATCAGCCAAACTGTCTGCTGACTGCTGCCGAAAACCAGTACGGTCACAAAATGAAGAGGAAATGAGAGACATAACCTGAGTCACATAACTAGAGTCAGTCTTGCTCATACTAGTATATTAAAAATTACTCATTAATATTATTTCTTGTATGTTTTAGAAACAATATAGAAAAGAAGATACAATGAAACCATTGAAAAGAATTGTTAAAGCTGGTTTGTTTGTTTATTAGGATTTTAACGTCATGTTTTACACTTTGGTTACATTCATGACAGGAATGGTAGTTACTCATTACACAAGGTTCATCAGTTCAAAAGGTTATATTGAACACAGTCATGGACAATTTAGTATCTCTGGACTGTGGGAGGAACCCGGAGCTCCCAGAGTAAACCCACGCAGACACGGGGAGAACATGCAAACTCCACACAGAAAGGACCCGAACCGCCCCACCTGGGAATCGAACCCAGGACCTTCTTGCTGTGAGGTGACAGTGCTACCCACTTAGCCACTGTGTCGCCCTATTAAAGCTGGTACATCATTCAATTTAAAAAAGGCCTAACACAGACCTGTCTGGAACTTTTTGTTTTTCAACTTTTCAATTGAGATATGCCCTCAGAGCCTTGCATTCCTCAAACACACACATGGCAGACTCCACTCTAATCTGCCAGTGTTATTGGGTCAAGAGGCAAGTTAATCTCCCATAAAAGTCTGTCAGACAGCTGCAGCTCATTCAGAACACTGCTGTCCATATATTAACCAAGACAAAAAACTACCCATCAGTCAAATACAAGATACATTTCATAGTGTGACTTTCATTATAAATTACAAGGGGATAGGACATCTGTAATATGATGGTAGTGTACAAGGCATCTTGAATCATTTGGTGCTATACTAATTTATATTATACTAATCATAACATACCAATTTAAAAAAATGTATACGTGTGAGCTTTTTTTCCCTGAAGCATAGGTCGACTTGGGATGAAACGCTCTGGCGGTAACAAGATGGAGATCAGTTGTTTACTGGGTGTAGAACATTGAATTCACCTTACTTACTTACATGGCAATGTACACAAAGCACACCTATGAGAACAAAACGGCAGATGAGATTGCTTATGTAATGTCAGCCTAGTGTACATTACACTATTTAAAAAACAAAACTTGAGAACTTAATATAACTGGGAGCAGGCTAGATCAAATGTTTAATACAGGTGTCATCAAAGCTGCATTTAAAGACATAAATAATAAAAAAATTATAATAAAAAAAACTTCGGTTCTAACAGGGTTTTAGCAGATGTGTTCTTGGACTGTTGTTTACTTAAACTAAAGTAATGAAATGTCTACTATGGAAGCACTTCAGTAAGTCGCTCTGGATGAGAGCTTCTGCTAAATGCCGAAAATGTAAATGTAAATAACCAAACTTTTTTTCAAGCAACCCACAATTTGTCCATTATTTTCACAGCGAGCCAGGCAACTCAAACAATGCATCAAAACAAAACAAAATATAATTAATTATGAAATTGGTGGCAATCTGGTCCCACTGTGGTTTACAAAATGTAATGTAAAGCCTCCACAGGGGGCAGTGTACAGGTTTATTTCGAGTCTCTCCTGGACTGCTGGACTGAGAATAGTCCACCAACCAAAAATATCCAGCCAACAGCGCCCCGTGGGCAGCGTCCTGTGACCACTGATGAAGGCCTAGAAGATGACCAACTCAAACAGCAGCAATAGATGAGCGATCGTGTCTGACTTTATATCTACAAGGTGGACCAACTAGGTAGGAGTGTCTATTAGAGTGGACACGGTATTTAAAAACTCCAGCAGTGATCCACTCATACCAGCATAACACACACTAACACACCACCACCATGCCAGTGTCACTGCAGTGCTGAGAATGATCCACCACCTAAATAATACCTGCTCTGTGGTGGTCCTGTGGGGGTCCTGATCATTAAAGAACAGGGTGAAAGCAGGCTAAAAGGTATGTAGAGAAATAGATGGACTACTGTCAGTAATTGTAGAACTACATAGTGCTTCTATATGGTAAGTGGAGCTGATAAAATGGACAGTGTGTGTAGAAACAATGAGGTGGTTTTAATGTTATGGCTGATCAGTGTAAGTATACATTGTGAAGGAATAGAGGTCAGCTCGACTGCTACATGTCTGAACAAACCAAGCAGCTTATTTGAAAGCATTAATTTAGTTTTGTAAAAGACTTTCTAATAGAACTACAAATAAAGCCACACTTGCCCCACACCACCATTGTCAATTAGCCCTAATCTTGAAAACAGAAACAGCTATTTTCAAGTCTTACTAAAGACCCATGTGCAATCCTGGGAGACAGTGTCTATCAAGAAAGATTTCTGAACACAGCAGGACTACGAGTTAGCACACGTCTGACATCACTTATCACATCTTTTCTCCTGAACACTATGTGCTGTTTAGTGGAAGTTCAGCGAGGAGTATCACTTACTTCAACAGCACAAAGACTAATCGCAATCGGTGACACAGTCACGTCACACTCGGTACCCCAACTTCAGAGCCAAAGTCCAAGCCTACTATTAGTCAATGATTTACTAGCCACAGCTGCAGATTCGTTTTGTTTTTCTGCTCTGGATAGCATGAAGCAATGATCCTGGTGCAAACCTTACTGACTGTAGAAGTACATGTCTTGGTTATTGTGCTCATTTTAGTTCAATATATCAGGCAGATATCAGAATTTGTACATTTAAACCAGCAATTATAAATTATATTTGATGGCACCTTAGATTTTAAGTCTTGAGTAAACTGACAGAAACATCTACCAGATCAAGTCCCAGTATAATTACTGGGCAAATAATGAATAAGCTTGTGTGAACAAAACCAATACATTATATTGGTGTAGACAGAAGAAAAAGCTAATACATTTTATTTTTGCTTTATTTCTGTACAATGTTACAGGACAAGACTTGTATCTATTATAATAATAAACCAAACTGAACCTGACACTACATAACATTCAATGCTTACCTATTTGGTACCTATATCACTAATCATCTGATAGAGCTTAATAAATGCTGTCCTTAATTCACATTTGTATCAGATGCTTTAATCCAAATCAATTTACAATAATGGTTCAAATTATGTAGGTGATTGTAGGAGTCTGACCCTCTTAATTTATATTCGGACCCCCTAAAAAGAGATAAAAAAAACAATTCTAGGGGGTCATTGGTTAGCTAAACTGTAACTTGTTACAGTAAATTAAATTTCATTCATTTAATATTCTCTGTGACCCATGGATGGGTGATTAATAATTAATTAATATTCGGACCCCCCAAAAAGAGGTTTGTTTGTTTATTTGTTTGTTTATTAAGATTTTAACGTCATGTTTTACACTTTTGGTTACATTCATGACAGAAACGGTAGTTACTCATTACACAAGGTCCATCAGTTTACAAGGTTATATCGAACACAGTCATGGACAATTTAGTATCTCCAATTTACCTCACTTGCATGTCTTTGGACTGTGGGAGGAAACCGGAGCACCCGGAGGAAACCCACACGGACACGGGGAGAACATGAAAACTCCACACAGAAAGCACCCGGACTGTCCCATCTGGGGATCAAACCCAGGACCTTCTTGCTGTGAGGCGACAGTGCTACCCACTTAGCCACCATGCCACCCACTGCCACCTTAATGAAGATGCAACCAATAATGGGAGTAAAGGCAGGCAGAGGAGAGCAGAAATGGTACGGTCCACTGCAGGGGTGTCTAAAATTGTATTATTCCAGGCATGAATATGAGATTCACACTCTGCTTACATATATGACTAAATATCATTTCTACAAGAGGGTGAAGAGCCATGATCACAGTTGTGATCAGTTCTGATTACTAGTCCAGTACCTTAAGCACTGAGCGACAACTGTCACTAATTTCATGTATGAAGCTGGATTTTTTGGTTTGAGGGTTGAACCTACATACAGGCAGAACTTCCTGTAGAAAACCACAACATTCCTTTTCTACAAGACAAAAATCCTTTAACATGCAAGTTCTTACTGGCAGAGATTTTTACAGCTTATTTTATACAAGCTAAAGAGATACGATACTTACAGACACAAAACCTGCTGTCCGTATAAATGTGATTCGGTACAAAGCTGCTAATTCATATAAGTAATAAAAGTGCTGGCTAAAGCTGAGGAGTCATAGTGAGGAAACATTTATGTTTGAACCAGGAGTGAAACACTAGTAAAAGGTTTGTACATAAAACATGTGCAAACCTGTAAACACCAACCAAAAATGTGCATGATTAATATACGTTTTACCTAAGGGTGCAGTTAAAGCAAATGTTTCTCCCCAGTGGTTGCCAGTTTAAATTAATGCAAAGAAAAAGCATGTAAAAGCTAAAACACAGTAAGCACAATAACTGTCATACTTACATTTACTGCATTCAGCTAAAACCTTTATCCGAAGTGACTTACAATTGTGACAGTATACAGTTTAAGCAATTTAAGGTTAGGGGCCGTGCTCAACGCCCAACGGTAGTGACCTGTTAGTGGTGGGCTTGAACCAGCAACCTTTTGTTTACTAGTACAGTACCTTAACTGCTACGCTACCAATGTTATCATAAGAAGAATCACTTACTACTTTAAACGTGTGCGACTGCCGCTTTGTTCAGCACTTGGCTTGAGCGGTGTGGTAAAATGTCATCAAAGTGCGAATATGAGACGAATCTGCATTTGTGTGGATTGTGGAACAATCGTAAAATTCACTCTGAAAGCATTCGCATGTATCTGTGTTTAGGTGGATACAAAAGGTCACGTTAAGCTTTGTGCACCACCACACTCCACAGGAAATAACGGCATGGCTAGCGCAAAAACTATTTTGCCGCTTCTCATGTGAATACGCCTTTACTGAATGGAATTCAGTATTCCAAGATCAATCATCTAAAATTAGATAATTTGATAGCAATCATGCATGCTTAAATTAAGAAGCATAAGGAAACAATAAATTATATTATATGTGTTATTTGTTATTTGTGTTATACAGTGTATACAGTTTCAAAAACAACCCCATTATTTTACATCAGCCTAAAATATATTCAGTTCCACGGGACCATGGAACACATTAAACAGGTTTCCCATACATCCTTATGGGGAAAAAATACCTTGAAATTCAATGTTTTTAGGCCGCTCAGGTGGCGCAGCGGTAAAAACACACGCTGGAACCAGAGCTGGATCTCGAATACATCGTATTGAATCTCAGCTCTGCCTGTCGTCTAAGGCTGAGCGGCCACATGAACAACGATTGGCCAGTTGTTCAGATGGGCAGGACTAAGCCAGACAGGGTTCTCTCTCTCTCTCTCTCTCTCTCTCTCTCTCTCTCGCTCTCTCTCTCATGACTGGTGCAATTACGACCTCTGCTGGCTGATTGTTGGCGCCTGCACAGAAATGAGAAAAAGAGTGCTCATACACAACGCTGAGCTGCATGCACTCGTCAAAGTGTAGGTGATAAGATGCATACGGCATGCTGCCCACGTGTCTCAACCCCACTTCCAGAACCAACTGTATTTGCACTAGGGTATTTGTATAATGGTCAGGTAATTGATATTGCTTAAAATTAAATACAACAACACAGTGGCCCAACTACAGTAGTAATTGTTACATTAAGAAAAACAATGTAAATATTCAGATGTACAAAATATGGTAAACAACTCATTACATTATAATCTTTTTATGTTGCTCAGGAGTTTAGGTTTTGTGCTTTCTTACACACTGTCTGTAAAATAAGAAAATGTTCTAGATACCAGCCATATAAAACTAATTACGTAGTGCTTTTGTCAGAATTGTGTGTTTGTTATTGTGGATGTACTTTTAAGGCATTAGGAAACTAGCCTGGATTTATTTATCTCAGTCTATTAGCTCTTTGTTAATGCCAGTTGTCATACACTGCCATGCAACTGCAAATTTTAACATCTGCAATGTTGTACTGATGTAGTTCCAAAGTGATTTTCCTGTTTACATGACTGATGCCCCTGGAATTCTATTTGACGTCTTATATACGAGATTTCAAAGCAACATGAGGCAAGTAGCAGACCTGCAATGTGCTGTCTTTTTAGGGAAATTGGCTATTAACATGTACAGCTGTTTGTTATTGTGATTGACTCTTTGTTATGGTGTTTCCAGCATTTGGTCAACATATTAAAAGCCCCCCCCCCCCCCCCCCCCCCGACAATTTGATAAGCATGTCCTTGTTTCATTGCCACATTTTACATCTAGGTCCCAACACAAGGTCTTGGTTCCTGAGTTGCTCATAGATACCAGTCCAGATGTCAGCCCCAGAAACCAGTCCCCGTTTACAGAAATAGAACAGCATGTGCTCGAATCAAGGGCACATCAGCAAAAAGTTCTTCTTAGCCTAGATTTTGGGTTTGAAGCAACCTACTTCTGTAGCTAATTTAAAAGTTCTTGATGACAGACCTGCAGGAGAAGCAAACACTAACACTAAATCTGCTCATGCCAGATAAAGTGGACAAACATGCCGGTTAGCAGCAAAAATTTTCATGTTGTGTGCAAACAAACATTTGATAACAATCATGCATGCAACCAGGACATGTAGGTATGATAACAACTAGAGAGACTGGTTAGGAATAGTCCCGGCTTATTACAAAGAGGTTTTCTGAATGGTCTTTAGGAAGATGTTAACGTTTGTGGTTAATGTAGGGATTTGTTTTTACCAGTCACTTTTTTGACTAGTGAGAATGACCAGTAAATGTGTTTCTAATATTCAAGTTAAAGTGTTAATAATATATTTATGGTAAATTATATTGCCAATTGTAATCATATTATTAAGACTATTATTCATTAAAATTTATAAGAAGATGTTCAAGCTTTAGTTGTGTTTAATTAATGTAATCTTTAATCCTAAACTCCAGATCACATGACCACCACAAATGTCACAAATTACATTACACACTAAGTACACAGCACATTATGTAACATTGGCTGGAACAAAACAATTAATCACAAGCTTGTTTTGCTTGGGATCTTACACAGGAATACCAACACAATGAGTAAAACTGGGAAATATGTAAAAGAGTGGTGTTGTCTGTATGTGAGCCAGACAAGACTTTAAAGTAAATCTGTGGGAATTTGTGCCCATTCAGTCAGATTAGCATTTGTATGGCTGGGCACTGAAGTTTTCTGCATTTAGCAGACGCTTTTATCCAAAGCGACTTATGCCAAGTTCACACTACACGACTTTCCAAGTCGTCAGGTCGCTGTACAGTTTACACTACACAGCTGGATCTCTTGTAATCGGGAGTCTTTCAAGTCGGTGTGGCTTTCACACTATACGACTGATCGGTGATAGGGGGTTTCACACTACACCATCTATCACCAACTGGAATCGCAGGCGAGCTTCTCTGGTCTCCCAAACTACGTTTTGTCACAAAAACAAACGCAAGAAGTGAAGAGGAGTTTAGTGATACCACGTCCAAAAATGCACCTCAACAAGTAGCGAGTGATCAAATGTTGATGTGCAGCGTAAAATCAATGAGAAAAATTAATGAACTCAGTGGATTTGGCAATGCGACCAGCAGGGATTGTTTTGTTCTGTAGTGAGTTGGAGGTTAATAAATATTTTTTTGTAATGCAGTGTTGGTATCATGGTTTGCCGTGGACGATACGTTCACAAATATTGTAAAGCTTGTGTGTGTGCCGATGTATTCTGATAGAAACTATATTATCCCCCTCACCACACTCATTGCCAGTCGCAACCGACTGATCCAGATATTCAACATGCTAGATATCTCTCCTCAGTCGCCGAGCGTTCGGCGAGCCACTCGGATCGAGTCGTTGAGTAGTTCACACATAGTGATTGAGAGCCGAGTTTAGATCGCCGAGCGAACGCCAAGTTGCTCCTGAGCTGCCACATCTAGCGGCAACCAGTCGGCGAGCGAAAATCAGGGCAAAAATTGTGTAGTGTGGCTAGAATCGTGTAGGCTACAACTGGTTGGTGAACTAGAAATTGGTGAAACAATAGATTTGTCTAGAAAACCAATTTGAGAAAGAAGAGTAAAACAATTACCCAAAAGTCAGACAGAAAGAAGTGGAAAAACAGGTAATTTATCAGCATGAATGTTCACGTCAGATCTGTACAAACATCTTTGATAATCATGCATACGACTTTAATCATGTTTGACAGTAACTAAGAAAAAGCATGACGGTCATGTACACTTCTAGTTGAAGCAGGACACTTTCTAACAGATGATTTAAAAGACTTGCTTGGTCTGATAGATGGATTTGTTATCTTTGTTTGGACTCTATGGTGAAATGACATCAGATTCTGTCTAAATTCCAGCCATGTTGAGTTTTATAAAGACATCTGGAACTGCTTCAATTTCATTGTGGAACTGATTGGATTGGAATCTGATTTGTTATATCAGAAACTGCACAATGTCAAAGTCGGCTATATTTAGTTAAAAGGAAACTTCACATCAAGCATTTTTAAACTTTGTAATTTCTATTTAACATCTTTTTTCCAAGCCAAAGGCAATGCATCGATACCAGATCTTTGGTGTGTGAAATTCAGATGATACTACTATATATATATATATATATATATATATATATATTCTGTTTATGCATTTTCTCCCCTTTTTCTCCCTCTGACACGTGGGCAGCATGCCGTATACAGTGCATCTCAGTGTTGTGTACAGAGAGACACACCCTGAGAGCACTCTTTTCTCATCTCTGTGCAGACGCCATCAATCAGCCAGCACCAGTAATTGCACCATTCATGGGAGAGAGACCCCACCCGGCTTAGTCCCGCCCGTTTCTGAACAACAGGCCAATCGTTGTTCATGTGGCCGCTCAGCCTTAGCCAGAAGGCAGAGCTGAAATTCGATACGATGTATTTGAGATCCCAGCTCTGGTCCCAGCGTGTGTTTTTAGCGCTGTGCCACCTGAGCGGCCTAGATGACTATTGACTAAAAAACAGGGTTTTATTTATACCTGACCTAACATTCTTTATTTTAATCGTGCACTTGTTTGAGGGAACATTTGAAAGATTAGCACAGCAGGAGCAATCTATTCAAGGACACCTAAGTTATATTTTCACTTCTATGGAAGATAATGATTTTTACACCAGCTCTTTGACCCTCAAAGCCTGCTTTTCAAAGTAAACAAGCACCTGGATTCCCTGTTCACCCCAACAACTAGTAAAATGAAAGTTAAAATATTGCGTATTCTTCAAAAGTGGGTCTGCATTTTTAAACTGCAGGAATTTAGGACTTTCAATATTTCTTTACAGATTTCTCCTGGCAGCTGAACTTTGTCCCTGCACTTACAAAAAGGCATCACTCATTTGTTTTCAGCAACCACTCAGTTAAGACTTGCTCTGGTATAAGGTTAGTCAACAATCACCTGAAAATCAGGTTTACAAAACCAAGCCCTGAAGTGCACCTTTTATGCCTGGTGCGCACTACGCAATTTTAAGCCAGATTTTCCGGTTGCAGACAAATTTTAGGCAGGTGATCAAGCTTCTCGTTGAATGTCGACTAGACGACTGGTTTAGCACAAATGGTTCAGCAACTCAGTTCTTCCAGCGAGCGATTAATTGCTAAGTCTTTATATTGCTAAGATTAATATTTTCCAGCATAAACTGATCAGAGATCAGTCATGTAGCACCTTTTCAGTGATTATTTGCAAGCCTAGCAATGTAAAGAAGGAGAAATAAAAAAGAACATTGGCTACAGTGATTTGGGAAATGCTAAAATACTTAGCTGTGTACCTAAACTTGCACTAAAAAAATTTATTTGTATTAAAACTAGAGCCTAGATGACTATATCTTGGCCTTTTGAAACATAAACCATGAGAAACCATTATATTCAATGACTGGGCTACCTAAAATAGCATGCATTGGACAAACCAATTTCTTAAGTTAAAGATATGTGTAGAAGCTTTATGCCTAGTTCACACTACACGATTTTTGCCCTAATTTTCGCTTGCCAACTGGTCGGCGCTAGATTTGCTGGCTCTGGCGTTCAAAACTCGACTCTCAATCGCAATGTGTGAACTACTCGACAACTCGATCTGAGCGCTCGGCGACCAAAAGAAGATTTCTAGCTTGTCAAATATCTGGATCTGAGTCTCACAACTGGCAATGAGTGCTATGTCGAACAACCAATGAGAACGCAAGATGAGGGGAAACGCAGGGGAGGAGTTGTAAAAAAATGGGACAGGGGCATAATATACAGTAGTTTATATCAGAATACATCGGCACACACACAAGTTTTACAGTATTTCTGACCTTATTGTTCTCTACAAAACACCAACGTTGCATTGCAAAAAATATTTATTAACCTCCAACTCACTATAGAACAAACAATCCCTGCTGGTCACGTAGCCAAATCCACTCAGATTCATTTCTTTTTTCTCTTTGCTTTTGGCTGCACATCAGCACACAAACTTTGATCGCTCGCTACTTGTTGACGTGCATTTTTGGACGTGGTATCATTAAACCTTTCGTCACTTCTTTTTGCAATTCCAGTTGGTGATAGATCGTGTAGTGTGATACCCCCTATCGCCGATCAGTCGTGTAGTGTGAAAGCCACACCGACTTGAAAGACTCCCGATTACAAGAGATCCAGTTGTGTAGTGTGAACTGTACAGCGACCTGACGACTTTGAAAGTCGTGTAGTGTGAACTTGGAATTTAGTAAGACCAATATATTTAAAGAAGGAGGCTTCCTTCTTTACACAGCCTTACAGACTTCCAGGATGGCTTTCAGAGTAAAGACAGTAACAGTTTCCTTCATCTGTAAAGCACCTTTCTGCCAACCACAACCAACTTGGCAAAGTCGAAGTTTAAACTGGAGGGATCAAGACTATACGTTTTTCACCACACTCCTTGGGAACACTATTTTCTATCAACATTTTCTCACTGGCTTTAGGATGCAAATATTCGGACACTACCACTATGGCCACTAACTTTTTTCAGACACATAAAAAAAACTTATATATCAATCCTATTACATAAACTTCCCTATGACTAGAAAAAAGACTAATCACATGTGATTGTGTCCTACAGTCTTACAATTGTAAGCTTACGAGCATTGCGCTTAAGGCACTAAACTCAAATTTCAACCAAAAGCTTTGGAGCGTTGAATCACATAGGCTCTTGACACCTGGTCCATTAAGGCATCATACACCCTCTGGCTGCATTTCTCAGGCCAGGCGCCATGCAGTCATGACATTGGTAACAAAACACAGGGACAAAAAGCTGTGTATCACAAGACAGTGGAAAAACCCAAGCACAGCAAGCATGCTGAATGAGTATGATGTGTTCGCCAGCAGGACGCTTGGTGATGATGGAATCAAACAACTCATTCATTGCTAAGACTTAATTGAAGGTCTTGCACAGAGATTTGTCTGGCAGGTCTAACACAGCATTGGAATGCAGCTGTCTGCCAAAAGTAATCTGAACAGCAAGTGCTATTTACACGTACAGAAAAGAATTGGCTAGAACATCTGAACAAATCCTCACACTAAATACATCTTAGAAAATAACAGCATGTGGAATACCTGGGATAAGTGGTACCTTTAAAAAGAGATAGCCAGTGGTCTTTTGTACAGATTCTACACCCATTTGTGGAGTCAATTTTTAACAGAAATGCTTCATCAGCTGCTTTCCAACTTGAAGGTCTGTCTTCTCAACACATACATACATGTTTTTGCTTACCTTAGCCTATTTTTAGCACTGTTATGCTTTTTGACAGACTGTGTCAAAACCCATCACATACCCTGTACTGCACTGGTACAATGAAAAAAATAAAAGGCTTTTGTTTTTATTTGCCCAGTGCCTTGTTTTGTCTGATCAGCCAGACGTGTAAAAAGACAACATTCACCCACCTTACTGCAGTTTTTTTCCCCTACAATTGTATTTCTCAGAACAACCGCAGAGTTGATTGTCAGCCTTTAAAACCACAGACCCAGTCTAATAATCTGCTGTTTCTTTGAGATTCCTGGTGTTTTTGGTCCTAAAACACACAGGTGAACACAGGGCCCCAAATTCCTGTCTACAACTATTAAGAACACAAATGTTGACTTTTGAAGGGCCAGTGCTTCAAATTTGTTTGTTTATTAGGATTTTAACTTCATGTTTTACACTTTGGTTACATTCATGACAGGAACGGTAGTTACTCATTACACAAGATTCATCACAAGGTTATATCAAACACAGTCCTGGACAATTTAGTATCTCCAATTCACCTCACTTGCATGTCTTTGGACTGTGGGAGAAAACCGGAGCATCCGGAGTAAACCCACGCAGACACGGGGAGAA
Source organism: Trichomycterus rosablanca (assembly GCF_030014385.1). Classification (NCBI taxonomy): domain Eukaryota; kingdom Metazoa; phylum Chordata; class Actinopteri; order Siluriformes; family Trichomycteridae; genus Trichomycterus; species Trichomycterus rosablanca. Next base: position 31,190,248 of record NC_085996.1, read on the forward strand.
CATGCAAACTCCACACAGAAAGGACCCGGACCGCCCCACCTGGGGATCGAACCCAGGACCTCTTTGCTGTGAGGCGACAGTGCTACCCACTTAGCCACCGTGCCGCCCCCAGTGCTTCAAGTTGAAACACAGTTGAACTAAAATGATAAAATGTATGCTAATGCCTTGTACTGTCTGAGAAAGAATACAACATTATTATATCCAATTATACTAATTATTCAAAATATTGACATGATTCTCAATTAGTCAGAAGTCTGAATTAAATGTGTAGAATGTGTAAGTCCAGTTGTTGTTTACAATGGTTGATAGCTTAGCTTGCTAAATTGCCTCTTGAAAAGGTAACCTGCTCACACTTACGGACTTTCTAAACACGTTTATTTATTAAGATTTAAATACCTACATCATGCTGCTACTCTTCCATTATATTCTGTGCAATAACTTAAGTGTTTAACACTAGGCATTTTATTTATTTATTACACCGGTACCTCACCACTGCAAATTATGTGCAATATTTCTTAATTAGTGTGTATATATTTTTTACTTTACTTAACGTGTATTTTATGTCTGTTTACAATGTCTGTGCAATATTGGGTTTTTTTACTTAATGTACTGTATATCTTTTTTTAAACTTAATGTATATTTTGTCTTGTATATGCTCTTTTTTTGTTTCATATTCTGCACATTGGAGCTTGAGAAACACAATCTCGTTCAGCTGTATAGTCTGAATGACAATAAAGTTCACTTTGACTTTGACTTGTAACATTTAGCAAAGGCATTTGCTGAAAAATGACGTTTAAGTTTGTTCCCCATCAAGTAGGTATTAAATCTATTAAATGTAGAAATTTTAAATAATAGTCCAAAACCTTGACAAAGACTACAATCAGGTAATAGCAACCTGCTAACTTCTGCTAATTACATTGATAAAAGAAGCGGCCAATCTGTTGTCGATCTGCATTTTTGGCAATCAGTTTCTAAGCCCTGATGTTTTAAGAAATTGTGCAATTGCTTTGACTTAAAAACAGAACACATTCAAATAAATCAATAAAGAAATAATACACATTAGCTTATTAGATATTATTAGGTAAAATGTTAAACAAGCTTAAAAGCATGCTCGTACGACAGTCAAAGCTTTGAAAGCCAGTGAGGAGGGAGGTGTATGGCAGCCTTAACTGTGATAAATTGAACATTCTGAACAATATAAATGAAACTTCTTCAGGGTGTGAGATCTGATCTAATGCTAACTAAAATATTTATCTTGCTACAAAGCCAGGGAATTCTGAGAACTATAGAGAATATAAAAATGCATTCCAAAGAACCCCATTTAACTACACCCTTACTATCCATACCTCCCCAGAGGCATGAACAAACAGTTCTAAGATCCATAAGAGTTTTAAAAGTTCTCTGAACCTACTCATACTCTGACAAACTCCTTCCCAGATAAAACATCTGGCAGGAATGAATCTGGGAAGAATTTCAGTTCTGATCCAGTTTTCTTGTCTGGGAAATTAAAAATTTGTTTAAATATATTGTGATAATACTTTGTTAGTAAAAACCCATGCCAACCAGTCACACACTAGAAACCCCCCCTTTCAGCACAGAAAAAAAGAAAGCCTTTATTATTTATGAAAGTTTACACAAGCAGACAATGAGCTGCTCCTTGACCCGAGAGGAATAAGCAAGGTCAAGGGGCCTCTAAGGACAAAGACCATGTTTTATAAAAGAACTGAGAAACAGAGTTATTACTTCTCCAAACCTTTTACTTTAGTGCCAAGACACTAAGAGCTACCACAGTTGTTTATGGTTTATTCTTCATCGGGGGTGCTTCAGAGGGTCACTCAAATGGCACTCTAGAAAAAAATCTTGGAAAAATCTACAAGTTCATTTTGTGGTCTGTTAAAATGCTGGCACATTTTGAAACAGAAATGTTGCAAACACAGTTGGTGGCATTTTTACTTGGCACACTATTTAGAATGACATTTTGCAATTTGGGATACATTAAATTAGTGACATCAATGCTTATGAGTCTCATCTGGAACCACATTTAATGATTTAATTATTAAAGTAGTTCTGTTAACTGTAAAATACTCTGAGTTGGTCTTTGTTCTGTTTAGTCATATTTACAGAATAAATAAAGCTTTGTTAATACAGTTTACAAATACAAATATATATATTTTTTTTTTCTTTGTGCATTTTCTCCCTTTTTTCTCTCTTTTTAGCGCATCCAATTGTGTCAAACTTCCTCTCCACCAATGCTGATCTCTGCTCTGATTGAGGAGAACAAAGCGAACCCACGCCCCCTCCGACAGCATGGGCAGCATGCCGTATGCATTTTATCACCTGCACTTTGAGGAGTGCAGTGCAGCTCAGCGCTGTGTATGGAGAGCCACACCCTGAGAGCACTCTTTTCTCATCTCTGTGCAGGCACCATCAATCAGCCAGCAGAGGTCGTAATTGCACCGGCCAATCAATGTTCATAATGTTCAAATAAACTGTTTTAATGGTGTTTCTGTTTTTGCTGTTGATTTAAACTGGTACCATTAATAATTTTATGGCATTGACTACCAAATTTTTTGTAACATAACGACTCTTACATTCGCTTTATGGATACAGGTAAACTGACTTGAAGACTTACATTTTGTCTGAAGCATTCCAGGGATGATGCATCATTTTATTACTACAAGAGGTGGGCAGTTAGGGCAGAATTAGCTCAATGATTAAGGTACTGGACTAGTAATTAGAAGATTGCTGATTCAAGTCCCACCACTACCACCACCAAGTTGCCACTGTTGGGGCCTTGAGCAAGGCCATTAAACCCTCAATTGCTAGCACTTAAGACAAAGGGTTCTTCTAAATGCCATAAATATGAATGTAGTAACACACAACATTAAAAATACTTAAAGGTTTTCTGTAACTTCTGTTTTGGTTTTGTATGGTCTAGAAGGCCATTTTGTTACACCATACATAGTAAAAATCTAATATTTAAAATGATATCTTAAAGATTACTACATCTAAAATTGACAGTGTAAAAGCAAACAACTTAAACCTTGATCCTATTAAACCTTGTGCAAGTAGTTATTGTATTGACCTCATCTAAGGTTTTGGGCTGCTCCACCTACACTGAAACTTAAATATCCCATATTTAATACCGGATTAATTAAACAAACACTAAAACAAGTTTGGATATCCGGATATTTCAATCATCATGCCCATCCCTACATCTTATAAAGCTCTTAAGCTGGATAAGGCAGCATTCAGGAAACATGACTGCTGAACTAAAAATCCAGGAATCTTTTAAAATGATCTTAAGCATTCTGTTGCCTGTAAATTAAGTTAGTCAATATAAATGAGCCTGAATTTGTGTGTAGAGATGCTATCTAGAATTAGAAGCTATGATGTGCCAGCTAAAACAGATGACAAAGGACTAGAAGAAAATAAAAGACGAAGGGAGGCCGGGATGAGAAGTAATTACAGCCACCAGACCATGTACGTGATCATCCTAATGCCACAGCCAGGGAGAAAAACAAAAACAGAACATTATCTGACAGCTATAATAAGCAGGCAAGCTTGTACAATCCCTTGAACTCTGGAAACAACAGAGCCTATACATCACAAACATATCAGAATCCCAATGTCAGATGAGGGGGCACCGCTGGATAGGGTAAACAGGTCCCATCTGGTGACAAGCAGGGCCTCTGAAAATAAATGATGCTAAATGAGGCCATTGTCTGCTCCAAGTGAACCACACCAGTCAGAGAAAAGGACATTCAAACGGTCACACAGACCCATTGTCCTGACCAGTTGGGTGGGACCCGATCTCACAAGGCTTGGCAGAACCCAAAGAGCTCTTTGCCCCCCACCCCACTGCAGCACATTACCATGCCACGATCTCTCACAAGCTCTAAACCAAAGGATTATTATCCCATCCTGGAAGTGTAAAATTGTAATAATGCGTGATGGCAGAGTTAACCAGGGGGCAAGGTTCATACACTTTTCACACAACTACGAAAACATTAGCCTAAATCAAAAGTAACCAAAATGGTACTGGCCTAGTGATCAGAAAGGTGCAGGTCAAACACTACATCTACCAGATTACCTTTCATAATTGCATACATCTGTTAGTACTGGGTGTAGCTGTAACACCTGAAGTTAATAGTTAATAGTTAAATAAAGTTAACCTAATAATTAAGTAGTGTGCTCATTCTTCTGGCCATATAGTGTATGATCATCATTTTATTTAAATGACATCATCACAAAAGCATAATAATTAGTTCTTCCTACCCATTAATCCCAGTGAATTTGAGTGGGCTCAGGAGGTGGGATATGCCGGTTGGTGGAGTGTGTCCCAGCTTTGACAGGACCGCCCCATCGGTAGCGGAAACAATTATCAGTCTCTGCAGCTTTGTGGCTTTCGCCTCTCACCTCATTTGCAAACATGAGATACTGAAGCAATAACAGCTCGGCAAAGCCCGGCGTAACTCAACACCTGACTAATTAAATAGACCAATTACGCATACACAGTGCCCACAAGCTTTCACCTGTACCCACACACATGGGTAGGATATATTTAAAGGGGCACATGATACACATATGGCCTATACTTTTGCAAAATATATAGTTTAGTTAGAAAACTGAATTAGAGTCAGATTAAAAAAGCCTGAGACTGCTATGTGGTTACCGAGTGTAAACACTGGCTGAATGGAGGCCCTGTAAATCAGACGTCTGTTAGCAGTGAGAGTATAAACGTTACACATAATGACACTACGCTGTTGTGGGTAGTGTGAACACGGCTCAGGGTTTCTTCCCAAAAACTGAATTACTACTAATTTCCTACTCAGTTAAACAAACATCAAACAGGGAGCAGTCTGTGTTCCAATGGGTGTATTTAATTACACTCAGACAGCAGCAAAGGAATCTCTGCAGTGAGTGCAGTGCATCAGCCGGGTCCAGTATTTTGCCCAATACCTCAGTAGGTGCAGATTATTGCGCTCTTACTATTAATAAAGACATGCTGACTTCAGGGGCTTGACCAGCACTGATCACACAGGAGATCAATTAACCAATTTATACAATGACTCTCTTAAAGCTGAAATCAATGCCTTCATTCGACTATACCTTGACATGCACCCTTTAGGAAATGAATCAGAATGACTTATTACTGCGATTCTAGCGGGCTTGTCTGTACACTGGTCAATACATTATTGTTTAGAGAACTCAGACATATCCAGAGAGCATGATAAAACAGAAAGCAATGGCCCTTTACTCCTCTTCCATGTTCACTGCTTGCAACCACAAACATGGCAGACTCCCATGCTACATAGCCAGTCTTATCACAAGGCTCGACAGTAACATTGTCTATCCACAGGAGCACCTGTTCCCACTTCTGAAAATTTAATATTAGCATAAATCTGTAAATATGACTATAGTAGGAGCAATCAATCCAGAGATTATCATTGTCAAAGTTTCATCATGTCCACAATCTGGGCAGTCATTTCAGAAACTTTAGATACTGTATAATAGGCAAATAAAATCTACCCATAGCTTCCCAATCAGGGACAAAATAAAATCATAATAGACTCCACATGGCTCATAAAAGATGCAATAGTACTTTGTTTGCTCCATCATTAGGTGTTTTTGAATTCAAAGTTTCAACAATACCACACACAAGTACACATGTGGCTTTTTCGTCTTCCCCACCAAAGTGACACTAGCCAATCTTTGGCATTTGGGACCTGATATTTTACTGTGTAGTGTATGTAAATGGATACGATGGTCAATATTACCCATCAATCTACAATTATTCACAGATTATATCAAGTAAAAACATGGTGAAGTTCACATGCAAATTGAACTGACTGGACATAATCTGGAAATGCACACACCTGTGTCTATACAGACCCACAATTTCCAATGCAGTAAAGTCCAAGGAACTGTAAATATCTGCAATTAGACTGATCAAGATATAGATCAGGGCAAGGATATAAAACAATACCTAAAGCTTTAAGAGTTCCAAGGACCACAGTGACCTACATAATTCTGAAATAGAAGAAGCACAACACAATCTTGAAAGTTCCTAGAGCTGGCCTTTCAGTTTAGTTGGGCATCCGAGCAAGCAGAGTCACGGTTAGGGAGGTAAGAAAGAACCAAAGTGTCTCTAATAGAGATCCAAAAGTCCTGTAGAGTAATGGAAGAACCTGTTGCATGGACAACCATCTCTGTAGCAGTCCAAAAATCTTCAACAAGGCAATGTTCCAAAGCATACCACCAAAAAACCACTGGAGTGGCTTTGGAGAAAGTCTCCTTAAGTGACCCAGATAAAGCCCAGACTACCAGAGAACCATCGCTGAGTTTCCTGAGCCAAGGGTCATCTTAAATAGACCAAAAGGCAGTGGAAATGTGTGCTGTGGTCAAAAGCAGGCAACTTTTTTTTTAATTACTTGCAGATTTAAGTTTATAGTCAAACATTTTAAACATTAGTTAATTTAAAACTTTTTTTGATTTATCAGTTGTCATATTTGGATAGTGTCAAATATTCCATGCCGCCCACATCCCACAGCGTCTTCAAACATATCTACAAACCCTTCTCAAGTCCTCTCTGTGCATGATGTTATCATGTCTTTCCTTTGCCTAATTAGAGGTCTCCAGTATTTGGCTTTTGTAGCACTCCAGGAATGCCGCCTTCTCACAAACACAGCGTTCTTGCAGATAAAGCCTCAGGGGAGGGGGGTGACTGCTGGCATGAAGCGAGGATCTGGTACAGCCTCCCACTAGCACCGTTCTGAGTAACCGCAGAAGTAGGAGTTAGCAGGACCACCAGGCTGGGAGCTGTGTAATCATGATGGGCTACACCTCAGAGGACGCCATGGAAATGCCCATTACACCCCAGCAAGCACATTGTGGCCGAATGATTCAGAAGGCGGGGTATTCATGTGAAAGCAAAACAGGCAGAAGAATTCAAAGCAGAAAAAAGCGACTTCTCCCACATGGCTGAGTGAGCAAAGCTCATTGTGAAACATTACTTATTAGAAATTCATAAGAAATTGCTAAATAGGCATTCAGCTGAATGAATGAATGAGTTTTTTCTACAAAAATATCTTTAAAAAATAACAACAATATGCAAGTGTGTAATCTGTCCAAAGTTCAAAGATCACTTCCAAATAACATTCTTTAAATTACAACTATTAATGACTTAGTGTGTGCATGTTGCTACACAACAGATAAAAACACAGTGGTAAATCCTTGCTGTGACATAGTAAAATAAATCTTGTACACTCGCCTGTTTTCAACTAAAAGCTTTGGCTCACTTAATGCTAGGAGTGTATTTCAGAGCCAGGTCACCTGACGCTACATTATTTTATCATCAGTGTTTGCATACTCCTACACCAGGACTAAACACTGCTAAACTGGAGCTAAACTCTAAAGCTAGAGCTATGAGAGGACGTGAGAGGAAAACAAAAGGTTATTTTCATATTTATTCAACCCTGTTTGATTTAAGCGATCGTTAAGGATTTTATGTGTTCGCATCACTTTCCTATGTAAACACAATTTACACATATCCACTTCATTGTAGAATGCTTTACACTGAAACTAGTGATCATGAAGTAGATTAAATACCCTAAAATTAAGGATGCAATTTCTTTTAACCAATAATCGCCCATCGTCTGTCTATGGTTAATAAAGTAAAATATAAAACATATCACCAAGTTTCATATGAACTCAGTAATAAGTCTTTGTTCTTCATGGATGCAAAAACAGCATAAAACAATTCAACAAAGGGGCTAATATGATCATTGTAATTAGAATACAGTCAGTATATTATAGTTCTTCCTGACAGGGCAGCAGGGCTATGTGGGTAGCACTGTCGCCTCACAGCAAAGAGGTCTTGGGTTCAATCCCCAGGTGGGGCGGTCTGGGTCCTTTCTGTGTGGAGTTTGCATGTTCTCCCCGTGTCTGCGTGGGTTTACTCCGGGTGCTCCGGTTTCCTCTCACAGTCCAAAGACATGCAAGTAAGGTAAACTGAAGATACTAAATTGTCCATGACTGTGTTCGATATAACCTTGTAAACTGATGAACCTTGTGTAATGAGTAACTACCGTTTCCTGTCATGAATGTAACCAAAGTGTAAAACATGACGTTAAAAATCCTAATGAAACAAAATAAATCTTCCTGACAGCATTAGTGTAGTTTATAACATAACAATCTACACAGATCCAAATGTGCAGAGATGGACCCCATTCTGAAACATATCAGCTTCTGTTTGTCTTTTTAATTCTTAATAGTTCCAACATCCATATTTTAAATAACATTAATGCATAAAAACATTTTCTATGTAGATCTATGCAAGCTCAATGAGGATGGGTCGGTGTGGTTTTCAAATCTGCACTTTTTTCTGTACAGACTCCGCTCTCAATTGGAATCAAGCATCAGCTGTTGAAAATAAACCGTAATGACAATTTCAGCCAACAGCATTGTTCGAACAATGACTTAACAATGATTAACCAGCTAACCGATTAACAACATCCCTTCTTAAAATACTGTCTCAATTTATCAAAATATCTGATCATATCATTGTACAGATGCACCAATTCTATTATCTATTATCTGTAGACAACAAATATCCGAGCTCTGAGTAATGGCTCACTCAGTACTGATAAGAGAAAGTAACTGAATTAACCCTCAATGAGCTTCTGTTATGAGAAATGACAGATGATGTAATGACAAGGTTTACAAGAGTATCAGCATTAAAATGGAAGATCCTTAGTGTCAATAATTATACAAAACTACAGCACTGGCACAGTATAAGGATCAGGAAACAAGTCAAATAAAATCAAACACTAACAACGTTTTTGTTTTGCTTTTAATTATTTTTCAGTGCATCCCTAGTTACAATACCCATAGTGCTGAGGTCAACATCATTATAATTATTAACAAATTATATCGTGCAGCCTTTTTTGGTTCAACACATCAGTCATCCAATCACATAACTTTCCTTCCATTCTCAGTTTATCTGACATTGATTAATGTCTGAGTGAGAGCTGATTTGAGAATTTTTTTGAAAGAACAGATTATACTAGCAGGATGCAGAAGTACACTTCAGATAAAGCCAAGTCATCCATCACCAAGCTGTTCTTCTCAACTCTGAGAAGTATGTGTTCATTCTGCTCAATGTAGTGTTTCTTTAGCTACATTTAAACACTTTATTGAGTTAATTTTAAACCACATGTATGCTGTTTTAGGACAGGCAAAAGTTCACACCGTTAGAGTTTGGGACCGACAACCAAATCAAGAGCCTTAAATAACACATATAACTGTAGATGAATAACCATAAACATCAATGATAGCAACTTTCTTGAGAAAAATGCTTTTACACCTACAATGAGCAGTTCCCACTCCTCTTGGAAGACTTTCTACAATATTTTTGAGTGTGTCTGAAAGACTTTGTGTCCTTTCTGATGGAAAAGCACTGATGTTTGATAAGAGGCCTTGTTTTAGTTTAAAAGGTGCTCAATCAGGTTGAGGTTAAAATGCTAAATTGTACTTTTAAAATGCAGTTTGTTTTCCTGCAAAGGTTTAGACACCCCTGGTACAATTTTACGTTTTTATTGACTATCTTGGGGAACATAACTGTCTTTAAAAAAAGATTAAAAACCCACCTCTTTACCAAGCACTTAAGCTGACTTGTACTTACTTACTAACACTATTATTCATTTCTTGAAGTGGGAAAAAACACTGTTTACTAAATGTTTACTACTGTTTTACTAAATGTTTACTATGAAAGCACTTCTGTAAGTCGCTCTGGATAAGAGTGTCTGCTAAATGCCAAAAATGTAAATGTAACATAACTCAGTTACTGATTGTTTATTTGTTGAATGTTATGTTACGTACAAAATGTATGCCTATTTATAATTATTATATGTTAAATTGGGCGGCTCGGTGGGTAGCACTGTCGCCTCACAGCAAGAAGGTCCTGGGTTCGATCCCCAGGTGGGGTGGTCTGGGTCCTTTCTGTTGAGAGTTAGCATGTTCTCCCCGTGTCTGCGTGGGTTTCCTCCGGGAGCTCCGGTTTCCTCCCACAGTCCAAAGACATGCAAGTGAGGTGAACTGAAGATACAAAATTGTCCATGACTTGTGAACTGATGAATCTTGTGTAACGAGTAATGTAAACAAAGTGTGTAAAACATGACGTTAAAATGCTAATAATTAAATAAATATATGTTAAGTTGATTGGACCTGGTCCTTAAACTTGTCCTGATATAAAAGTGATTAAAATGTCATCACAAGAACACTTAAAAAGTTGTCTGACTGCTATAAATTTCCCAAGTAGGTAAGTAATACCCTGTGAAAGATTCCCTGCCTTGTTTACAGTGTTTCTGTGTGTCTTAGACCCGCTTCGACCCTGGTCAGTATGAAACCTTTCACACAAGTGAATGAAGAAAATGACTTTCTGTACTGCGCATGTGCACACGTTCATAACAAGGCAACCAGTTCATTTAAATATGTATAGAAAACAGAAAGCTAACCAACATAACCTGCTAATGTAGACCAGCTGTTCAAAGTATGTTGTTGTTTTGTTGTTATTCAGTTCATCTGCCTGCCTGGGGCGTTCCAGTTCATCCTTCTTCCCTGATCTATCCGGATAATATCTCCTGTTTGGTGACATACAGACTCAGCGCTCTGTGTACTCTGTGCTCTTGTACTGTATTGCTTTAGTACTCATGAGGCAAGTATGGAGTACAATGGTACATCATTAACCAGGTGAAATGAATCGTTATATAAAAGACGTGCCTCGTTTTTTAAATAATTAATAAAAAACTTAACTTAAGTCACTCGCTTGCACACGGAGCGCTTACGGGACGGTGAGGAGTTTAGTAAGCTGCCCTAATAAATAAAGTAAGTCGGAGCAGGTCATTACAGGTTTTAGGTGAATCGACTCCTTGACAGCTTTCGCAACAGGAAAACGCGATTCAATCCCCAGTTCATAACCACCACAGCCCGTCCCTGATTCTACAGCACGATCCAACACACACACACAGCACCGATACATCCAATCACACAAGTAAACCTAACCAATAATGCTACAAAAACATGCATTCTATTTACAAAAGCACATACATGAAATAACCAGCTCCTGTATATCAGGATTTACCTCGTGTGTTGATTCATGCTGCCTGCACCGTGCGCATTGTTTGGCTGGTTATGGAAATCCGCCCGGTGTGTCTCAGCATTAAACCCAGCCGAATGAAAGTTGACATCATCCTTCTCCTTTGACCTGGCGAGACTCGAGTGCGCATGCGCGGCCGACAGTCTTCTGGGAAATGTAGTACAAGCACCCAGGCTGACCTTTACACATATGCCATGCCGAACTGTTCGGATTTAATAGGAATTTAGACAGACTGACGTCTAAGTTGTGAATACTGGGTTAGATCTGTGTTTTCAGTCACTGTTTTTGTGGAGTTTTACTGTAGCCTAGTGGTTAAGGTACTGGACTAGTAATCAGAAGGTTGCCGGTTCAAGCCTCACCTCTGCCAGGTTGCAACTGTTGGGCCCTTGAGCAAGGTCCTTAACCCTCAATTGCTTAGACTGTATACTGTCACAACTGTAAGTCGCTTTGGATAAAAGCGTCTGCTAAATGCTGAAAATGTACATGCGGATGTACATGTTCAGCCTGTCTGGAAGTGTTTTTTATCAGGTACTTTAAATTCCTCCTAACTTCCAAACACGTGCAAAAGGTGGATTGTCTGCTCTTATTTATCCCTAGGTGTGAGTAAAAGAATAACCAGAATAAAGCACTTGTAAACATAAAGAACAATAACTGAGAAAAGTTTTGGGTTTTTAATTATTTTAATTATTATTATTATTTATTATTTATAAATAAATATTTATTTATTATTTATTATTATTATTCTTAATTATGATTATACATAATTATTGTTAGCTTGTGTGTGTGTCTAATCTGTAATTTTCTGGACTGGCAACCTGCCCACTGTGTTTCCTAGCTTTCGCCAAATGCATCAGAAATACCAGGATAAAGTGGTGGTACAACAGACGATAAATGAATAAATGAATCAGTGTTTTTGCATTGAACCTGTTGAGTTAATGAGTATTTGGATTGCACTGGAGTTTCTTTACACCAAACTCATTAAGCCACATTTTTATAGACCTTGCTTTGTGCTCAGTGGTAAAGTCCTGTTGGAAAAGGAAAAGGAAAAGGCCTTCCTTTACTTGTTATAAATTATAAGAAACATATATATTTTTTAATATTATTGATTTTATTGTACTGTACACATTCATTACACACTTTGATGCTGTACTGTTCATGTTACTGCTATATTGTTTATTTTATTTTATGTTTATTTATAATATACCTTTTCTATTTTTTTACTAAAAGTATGTCAATGTATTGTACTGCACATCTTCACTGCACAATGCCTGATGCTGTACTGTTCATGTCACTGCTATATTTTTTATTCTATGTTTATATATAGTGTTTCTTTTCTATCATTTAACTTGATGTATGTATGTTGACACCTGCACCAAAAGAAATTCCTTGTACATCTGGTACTTGGCGAACAATAATAAAGATTCTGATTCTGATTCTGATTTTATACACCTGTGAGCAATGGGTGTGGCCACAACACCTCAGCTTGAAAGTTAGAAGAGGTGTCCACATACTTTTGACTATATAGTGTATTTATGGGAGAGTGACGTGACTGTAGTGATTTAGTGTACTAATTACATTTTAAAATCTTATTTATCCTGTAATAATCACATCATTCTCCAAGTTTCTGGAAAGGTCAAAGAGTGAATAGTCACTTTGTTTTTTCTAATTAAATTATTTCTCGTTTTGCAGGCTGTTTCATAGCAATGAGATTTAACATGCTTTAGTGGGAGTTCTTTCCCATTCCCTTTCCTTACCTCCATATTCAATTAGGGAGAGAAGAACATTCATTTGGAACTTTATCAGGATGTGAATGTTATCTCCTTGGAGAGGATCAGGACTGGGCCTCTCTATTCTATACAGCTCACTGGGGCCTTAATCGGAATGTAAAGGGGTCTGATGTACTTAAACCCTAAAACCTTTTTATGCCTATCAAATAATGCTCTGGGATATGACATGTGATTCTTTGCATATGTGCAGATTACAGTTATGCAGACATTGTACAGTACAGATATCCTGTTTCCTGGAAAGGATGGGTCAGTTCAAAGGAAATGAACTGAAACTGTCCTTCACCCCTATGGACAGTAAAATAATAGATACAGTATTTATGCAGGATCATTCTGATACTGCTTCCAAAAATGAGTTTTACATTTTCGGCATTTAGCAGATGCCTTTATCCAAAGGCACCTCACTGTCACTGCTGGACTGAGAATAGTCCACCAACCCAAAATATCCAGCCAACAGCGCCCTGTAGGGAGCGTACTGTGACCACTGATATAGGTCTAGAAGATGACCAACTCAAACGGCAGAAATAGATGAGCGATCGTCTCTGACTTTACATCTACAAGGTGGACCAACTAGGTAGGAGTGTCTAATAGAGTGGAGTGAGTGGACGCAGTATTTGAAACTCCAGCAGTGCTGCTGTGTCTGATCCACTCATACCAGCACAACACACACTAACACACCACCACGTCAGTGTCACTGAAGTGCTGAGAATGATCCACCACCTAAATAATACCTGCTCTGTGGTGGTCCTATGTGGGTCCTGACCATTGAAGAACAGGGTGAAAGCAGGTTAAAAAGGTATGTAGAAAAATAGATAAACTACAGTCAGTAATTGTAGAACTACAAAGTGCTTCTATATGGTAAGTGGTGCTGATAAAATGGACAATAAGTGTAAAACAAGGAGGTGGTTTTAATGTTATGGCTGATCAGTGTACATTACAGTTATATACAGTCTAAGCAATTGAGGGTTAAGGGCCTTGCTCAAGGGCCCAACAGCAGTAACCTGGCAGTGGTGGGGATTGAACCAGCAACCTTTTGATTACTAGTCCAGTACCTTAACTTCTAGGCTACGGCTTGCCCATGAGTTGCATGAATGCAGTAAGTCCATACATTTGGAAGAAAGTGGACAGTAGTGGAAACAACAGATTTTGTTAAAAAAGATTATTTAAAAGCACACATGAAAGACCCTGATGTATTCAATCAGCTGATCCCAGTACAGTTTACATGTTAGGGTTTACACATGAGGAATTTAAAAGTCTGCTCCCATCAGGCTGGATCAGTCATCTTGTTTCAGTGTTCTGTTGGCTTGTTAGTTTCTGGTCTCCATCAGCCTCAAATCAGATCTGTAAATGTTCTAGCTGAACCTTTTAGATTGTTTACCTAAATTCACATTGGAGCGAATGTTGATTAGTTTAAGAAAATGTGGATTGGATTAATAAAGCACATTCATGATTGTATTTGTAGAATGTTTTCATGTGATTCTCCTCTCATCAGCTCAGACAGACTGCTCAACAGCTGTGTTTTATCCTCCTCCTGCACTGGAATTCAATAAACAGCACTGGGATGAGGCCTTTTTGCTTTTAAAAAGATCTCCGAGTGCTCCCTGAAGACTGATGCTGTTTATAAGTATTTCCACACCTGTCGTCCACCCGTACTGCACCCAGCTCATGGAGAGCCCAACATGAACAGTCTTGCAAATACAGCAATTTCAGCAATTTAAAATTTCTTGCATTAATTTCTCATAAAACATTTTCTGATCCTTGATCCAAGTCATAATAATAGATCATGTTCAGCCAGAAACACCTACCACAGACATCTATCCATTTCTGTCTACAAACTAATTTCCAAAACAAAGTGGGACAGTAGGTAAATAAAAAAGTAGCTATTTGTAAACTGTCTTTTACAGGTATTTCATTAGATGCAGCATGAAGAATAGATAGTTAATGTTTAACTGATTAATGTTATTTATTCTTGAGAATACAAACATTCCAAAAAAGTTGGGACAGGGGCAATATAAGAATTGTGGAGTGATAAAAAAAATGTAAAAGGAAAACACGTAACAGTTAACATTATCATAATCAGTGGTGTATAGTAACGAAGTATTAATACTTCGTTACAGTACTTAAGTCGTTTTTTGGAGGAGCTGTACTTTACTGGAGTATAAAAAATATCGTTAACTTTCATTTTTACTTTACTACATTTCCTAAAGAAATTGTGTACTTTACTCCGATACATTTGCCGTATGCAAATTCGTTACTCGTTACTACAGAATAAAACGACAAGAATTCTTTAGCTAAACGATGTGAGATGTGTGACAGACTGCAGCAGGTTTGGCGAATCTGCGCTTGTAAATGAGATCGGTGGTTAAACACATTACTGCGCATGTGTGAACAAACAGAGTGAAGCGCATCGTTCACCCAAAGATTCGGAACTATCGGCATTTCAGAATCTCCCCGTCCAACACACTGATATAAATTAAGAATGATTAACAAAGTAAAGCCACAGCACCATTGTTTTTATTATTATTATTATTATCATTAACATTGTTCAGATATCTAGCTACCATTTTCGATTACATTTGAACCACAAATATAACGTTTCACTAAATGAGTTTGTAATTACTTCAGTGCAGACATGAAGACGTGTCCATTATTTATAAAAACTCACCTACAGACAAATATTTCCTCAGATAACTTCTGAATTACACCGACAGAGGAAAGATTCATGGTGTGGAGGAAAATTCACATCTTTAACCCTTTAATGGTCTCAACAAGAACTCAACTTATTATGGATGATTTTTCTGCTGATGACTTCTAGTTTACACATAAGTTAGAAATTGTGTTTTCTTAAAGTAAGAATACCAATATTTTTTTTAGTTTAACACGTCAATCAGGTAGTAGATATGGCTCTAAAAAGATTATTTAAATACAGCTTATTTTACCCATATATTTCGATTTGAACTAATGGTTGAGCAGATCATTAAAGTGCTAAAAGTGCCACGTTTTGTTAAAATTTTGCTTCAAATTAATTCTGCCAACATTCAGTTGTTTTTGGTTATTGGGATGTATACAGTATCTATGACTTGAATGTACAACCTAAATAAAAAATGTGACAGTATAAAAAATGTAAATAAAATAGATGCAGTGTTTTTTACATTTACATCGACTCCTTTTCATCTTATATGGACCCAAAATATTTCGTGTTTTGTCTGGTCAACTTCATTACAATTCTTAACATACACATACATAAACATGCATTTTAAGCCCACAATGCATTCTTAAAAAGTTGGAACAGGACAATTTAGGGCTAGTAATAAGATAAAAAAAACAACAACTAAATAATGATGTGATTTCAAATAGGTGATGTGAACAGCTGATTATAATCATGAATTGGCACAAATCATGTTCAGGTGGTTTACAGGCTTAAAAGAACAATCTTCATATTTTTGAATATGACCGCTTCAGTTTATACTAACAGCATTTACTTTTACTTCTACTTTTAATACTTAAGTACATTAAACATCAGATACTTTTAGACTTTTACTCAAGTAATATTCTAAAAGGTGACTTTTACTTCTATCAAAGTAAATTTCTGGTAAGATACTTGTACTTTTACTCAAGTATAGACTTCAGGTACTTTATACACCACTGATCATAATTGGGTATAAAAGCTGCATTTACAAAAAGCTTTATAAGCAAGAATGAGTAAATGTTCACCACCTTCACCATTATGTTCACTACATAAGCAACATACAGTATATGCATAAGAACAGTCCAACAGTTTTCAGAACATTAACAGCAGATGCTTTTATCCAAAGCAACCTACAGAACTGTGACAGTATATTGAGGGTTAAGGGTCTTGCTCAAGGCCCCAACAATGGCAACCTGGCAGTGGTGTGGGCTTGAACCAGTGACCTTTCGATTACTAGTCCAGTACCTTAACTGCTAGGCTACAACTGCCCACTAAATATAGGTCAAAAAGCAATAAGCCACGAGAGACCGTGCGTTACTGCGATTTTATCACGGGGAAGGTTGTTTTCCCTGTGATAAAACGTCTTTCCCTGTGATAAAATCATAGCAGTAACGCACGGTCTCGAGTGGCTTATTGCTTTTATAAAATGGCAGTCAACATAAAAAATAATAAAATACAACAATGTTCAATTTATAAATATTTTTATTTACAAAAACACTTACAAAAAGCATTCTTCCGCGAAATCAGGTAGTTCGTTAACAGTGTTGCTAGGCAACATGAGGGCGAACATAACATTCACTTTTTCTTTTCAGTGGCGTATTAATATGGAATGATGTGAGGTGGTCATAGGTGTGCGTTTATCGGGGATTTTACAACGGCTTAGAACGTGGCTCAGCCAATCAGATTTTAGGACCGGAACTATCCGTTTTATGATTACAATTTTCCTACTGTCACAAATGTTTCTTGAATTGGGATTGTAGAACACACTAATTGTTTAATTATGTAAAAACTTGTTTTGATTACTAGAGCCACCTTTAGCAGTACAAAATACAGTTTACACTATCCAAAAAACTGTAATACACCCTGGATTGGATACCAATCCATCAGAGAGCAGCACACACTCATGCACTTATTTACAGCAGGTAAAACTCTACTAGTGTTGCCTTTTTCTATCATCAAAGTTTTATTATACTTTAGACCTAATAAATGATCTCGAAATGTACATTAAATTATGATGCTCCCTTCACCATGCTTTACAGTGTGGATGTGGTTTTGTGGGAGGTGTTTGTTTGTTTGTTTATTAGGATTTAATGTCATGTCATTATTTAATGTCATGTTTTACACTTTGGTTACATTCATGACAGGAACAGTAGCTACTCATCAGTTCACACAAGGTTATATTGAACACAGTCATGGACGGTTTAGTATCTCCAGTTCACCTTACTTGCATGTCTTTGGTCTGTGGGAGGAAACCGGAGCACCCAGAGTAAACCCACGCAGACACACAGAAAGGACCCGGACCGCCCCACCCAGGGATCGAACCCAGGACCTTTTTGCTGTGAAGCGACAGTGGTGTAGAGGTCCCTTTTTTTTAAATATAGCATTGAGCATTCCTACTTTTGTACATTTCTGTCTAATTTTCATGTAATGTGTGTGATAATATTGTAATGTTGTTACACATGAGCAAAGACATTTGCATGTTTTACAGGTGAATTCTGCAGCCACTTACCAGACAAGAAGCAACAGTACATTTTTCAACCATATGCAGTCTTGGCATTCTTATAAGCTTCTTACATGGTTCCAGTAAACATGCGTTTCTTAAGAAGAGCAGACTCAGATTAGTATTTCTTGAGAAGAGCAGATTTGTGTACCATTCTAAAGGGCGGGGCAGCTCTACAACTCACACCTCTAATCTTATCTCATTCATTTAAACAGCTGACTTCTGGAGCAGTAGTAATCAAAGGTTTTTATACTTTTTCCTCCAGCCAGGAAAGTGAATGATTAATTATTATGTTTAAAAAGGACATAAACATTTGTATTAGCTTAAAAAGAAATTCAAACTAAAATGTATGAATAATTATTGCAGCTAGGAGGGCAAGGTACTAGCCTAGTAATCAGAAGGTTGCTGGTTCAGTAAGGCCCTTAACCCCCAATTGCTCAATCTGTATTCAGTCATAATTGTAAGCCGCTTTGAATAAAAGCATCTGCTAAATTCCACAAATGTAAATGAAGATATTTCAAAAAGTGAGACTTTCTAGAGGAAGTCTGTGTAACACTGTTTGTCTTGCCGGCTTGTTTTGTGTTTGTTTGGTGCTTATGTGGTCAGCCTGCTACCACATGCCAGTCAATAGAATGGTTAGCCTCACACATCTGGACAACAGATCACCTGTCAGAGTGATCAAAGAGAACATCTGAGTCTAAAGTCAGATACACATGTTGTTCCCAATGCAATTAAAAATCAATAATATCATTTCTGAAAAAAAGATTCAAAGGCACCACACTAACTGTTCTGTTTTATAACAGGAATACCACTAATTTGTATCAGAGAGGCATCATTTGTGGCCTGAATGCTCTGCTTTTGCGTTTGAGGTTAAGTTTGACTTGATGCGTGTTTAAGTGGTTTTGAAATGTCCTGGGATTGTTTTTCTCTCTTATTTTCACATTAAATAAAATAAAAATACATATTAGTTTTTATACATATTAGTTTTTATATAGGTAGATACAGAGTCACATGGTATATGTTTATAAAAATTAAAAAAACACGTGAATGAGAATAAGCCATAAAAGGGTTGTACTGTATAACCTGCAGGGGTTTTGTGTCACTTCTGAGTAACAAACACAATTAGTATAAGCTACGATACACTGCCTGAATATTGGTAGGCTTGGTGGGTAGCACTGTCGCCTCACAGCAAGAAGGTCCTGGGTTCGATCCCCAGACGGGGCGGTCTGGGTCCTTTCTGTGCTGAGTTTGCATGTTCTCCCCATGTCTGGTGGGTTTCCCCCAGGAGCTCCGGTTTTCTCCCACAGTCCAAAAACATGCAGTCAGGATAATTGGAGACACTGAATTGCCCTATAAGTGAATGGGTGTGTGTATGTATGTGTGTGTGTGTGTGTGTGTGTGTGTGTGTGTGTGTGTGTGTGTGTGTGTGTGTGTGTATGTTTGCCCTGCAATGGACTGGTGTCCCTAATTGGATAAGTGGATAAGAAAATGAATGAATTAATGAATATTGGTACTCTGGTCAGCACCATCAAGGACATTTTATTCTAAAATGATTATTTCCATGACCTGCCTTGTTGCATTAAAAACCTTCCAGTCACGTAAACAGAATAGCCCTCATGCTGTTCACAGTTACGATACGCTGCACTACATGGAGCCATTATTTGAAGCTCAGTTGCAGAAGAGTGCATTTTATAATAACAGTGTTATTTCTGTTGGATAAATAAAATAGTAGGTGCGAACCAAAGCTGAACCACATTTGGTCAAAACTCCAAATGTGGCCAGTTCAGCTTTCAGGTTTATAGAATATTACACACAAGAAAAAGTCTATTACATAATGTTACCATGTGTGGAATGTGAAAACAATTTCAGATTGTTTCTTATTCCAGTCATGTGCAGTACCATGTGAGCGGCAGTAGTTTACAGGCAAAATACTTTACTGTCTGTCCATTCTGGCATTTATCTCTGTTATGTGGTGATGGAAGGCCTGAGGGCAGGGCACTGATAGGATAACTGGCCCCTTATTGTCCTCTAATGCTTTGGGCTTAGGTGTCACAGTATCACATGCTGTTCTGGCCCCCTGGGTGATATATTAGGTGGATGTACTATATGGCCACTACAGTCTGACTTGCATTAAGTACATTGTCACATTGTAACTGGAAAAAAAAAACACAGCTCCATTTTCATGTTCAAGCTTTGGGACAAATGCTTTTGAATATGGTGTACATTAATTCATTGTCTGTTTTACCACAGCTTTATCCTATTCAGAGTTGCAGCGGGTCCAGTTCTATGAGCAAAAAGCAGGAAACACACTTTTCAGATTGCCAGTCCATCACATGCAGAATATGGTATACAGAATTAGTGCAGAATTAGTACCATGAGGAGAAGGGCAGATGTGGCCTAGCAGTTAAGGTACTGGACTAGTAATCAACAGGTTGCTGGTTCAAGCCCCACCACTGCCAGGTTGTCACTCTTGGCCCCTTAAGCAAGGCCCTTAACCCTCAATTGCTTTGACAGTATACTGTCACAGTACTGTAAATCCCTTTGGATAAAAGCATCTGCTAAATGCTGAAAATGTAAAATGATAACACGAGGATAAGCATGTTTGAGCCCTGACGATCCCACAGCTATCTGCTGGCTCTTGTGTCTGTACAAAAAATGTATTACTATTGTATCGCATTACTATTTCATTTAACAATCTTATTGACTGATCTTGGACATCTGTAAGCTTACATTTGCAAAATAGGGCTAAAACAGCTTAGTTGATTGTACTTTACAACAGCTTGTAAAAAGGCAGTGGCCAGCTTTTACCTGAGGCATATTAGCCCTCACCCTCTCAAACTGGGAGCTAGCTTGCAATATGAAAAATAAACAAACAGTTGGTGGTAAATATGCATTCATTCATTTAATTTAAGTTTTAAAAATGCTTGACACTGGTCAGGGTGAATCTTTCTTTCTTGGAATCACTAGGCACAGTGGAGCAGCAAACTCTGGACAGGATGCCACTCCATCATGGGGCCTCGGCCACCCCCTCACCTTTTTAAACATAGCCAATTAGGTCTGTATGTAGACGACAGACCGGCTAATAACACTACTGGGGATTCGAACCTTCAATCCCTACTGGGTTAGTGTCATTCACTGCTGCACCACCTGAGCACTGAAGTGGTGTAAATATATGTAAATAGGCATAATGGTGTAAAAATACACTTTATGAACAAGTATTGTCCATATTGCTAACATGTGAATATAAAGGAAATGATATGCTTTCACATTTGCAGCAATGGTTTAGGGAAGGTTCCAGCATGACTGTATAACTGAAATAAACATTATAACCTTTCAGATTATGATATTATTTTATAGTACTCAAAATGCTAGTGCAACCAGTAGAGAAATTAAGCTAGACAGTCTTGCTTTAAGGCATGCATGACACATATCTGCATTTTCCATTCAAAGACTTAAAAAGCAAATGTGTGGTGTCTTTATCACTGTTAAGAGCTAAATGTCTAATTTATCTTATTTAATCGTTAACCTAATCAATAGTTAGCACTGTCACTATTATTAGTAATACAGAGTAGCCATAGCATAAGTATTTTTTAATGCTAATGTCTGTCTTTGAAACCAACATGATGTCAAAGATTTATCCTAGCCCCTTAACTTCCACCGTGGCCTTGTTAAAGATGAGCTAATGAAAGAGTTGCTCTGCTTGTTACTTTGCTACTGGCCTTAGGGAAGTAAACACTAGAAATGGCGCTTCACACGCAAGGGACATGACAGGAGCACACTTTCTCATTAGCAAGACACATTTATGGCTTTGTTTTGTTTGTGTAAGGTATCCATAGGTACCTCTTTTTCAGACAGAATCTGCACTGTGTATATACGTATATATACAGTATACTATATACTGTTTAACAGAGTAGGTGCTACATCCGATTAGCATTTTAGCTCCATTTTTTAAGACTTGGCCTTGTGCAAGTCATTTCCGGGGTAATTCTTTAACAAGATCAGTTGATCGAATGTAAACCAAATTTAAACTATAGTTAAAAAAAAACTTTTATGGAAACATCTGTATCACAGGGCCAGGTGTGTGAACTCATTAAGCTACTAACAGTTGCTTTTCAGTGACAGGTTTCATAACCTCAGATGCACCATATATAATAGAGCGATGACCCAGTGTTGTAAGGTCCTCTCTGCTGTATATCACACTTCCATTAATGGTGGTTCTTTAACAGCCAGTGTATATTGATTCCAGTAACG
Organism: Trichomycterus rosablanca; assembly: GCF_030014385.1. Lineage (NCBI taxonomy): Eukaryota > Metazoa > Chordata > Actinopteri > Siluriformes > Trichomycteridae > Trichomycterus > Trichomycterus rosablanca. The sequence continues at coordinate 31,212,630 of NC_085996.1, forward strand.
GACATGGAAAAGCACTTAGAGCTGAAATGGCTGATTCTAGCATGGCTGTGCAATACTTTTCTGCTTTATGTTTTATTGAGATGACATGGAATTATATGGTAAATACTGTACGTTATTTTGGTGGCTTATGGTAAAGCTGGTTTAATTAAATTTTTTTAGTCAGTTTGCTCATTCTTTCTGAGGAGGAATTTGCTTTTTAAAGTTCTTTATGTTGTTTATGTTGTTCTTTATGTAGGGCAGTTGTAGCCTAGCGGTTAAGGTACTGGATTAGTAATCCAAAGGTTGCTGGTTCAAGCACCACCACTGCCAGGTTGCCACTGTTGGGCCCTTGAGCAAGGCCCTTAAGTCTTAATTGCTTAGACAATATACTGTCACAGTATTGTAAGTCGCTTTGGATAAAAGCGTCTGCTAAATGCCGAAAAGTAAATGTTTCTATATTGTTGTTTGTTTATTAGGATTGCAACGACATGTTTTACACTTTGGCTACATTCATGACAGGAATGGTAGTTAATCATTACACACAAGGTTCATCAGTTCACAAGGTTATATATCAAACACAGTCATAGACAATTTAGTATCTACAATTCACCTCACTTCCGGAGCACCAGGAGTAAATCCAAGCAAACATGGGGAGAACATGCAAACTCCACACAGAAAGGACCCAGATCGCCCCACCTGGGAATCAAATGCTCATTTTTATATTGTAATAGCTATGGCATGGGTTCTTTATCTATATTTGAATTTATATTTGATTATCTGATTTCTGGCTTTGTAAATTAAAGGTCACAACAGTCACATTTGCCTCTATTTAATAGCCGAAAATTGGAGTAATTATATTACTCTGTCTATAGTATGTATAGAAAGAACTTTCAGGTATCACTGTGGCACTAACTTTATAGTTACAGTAGAATTAAAACATTTACATAGACCTGCATAAGACTGTAAAGAGTATGCCATTGCAGTATTGGTATATTAATGGTTTCTGCAACTGTTCTTTTTATGTGAACGCTCATAAATGTATGTTTTTATATATGTTTATTATGGGTTTTTAAAAGTATGACAGAATTTGCTGGGTCAATTATATACATCAAGCACTCTATTTCAAGAAGCTTCTGTCATTGTACCTGGGTATATTGATGGAGTTTAAAATTGAAGGAGTTTAACCCTTTTTCCATAATTTTTTTTATAATTACAGTTGACATATTTTACTTAATTTATCCATTACAAATCTATTTTGTTTTGGCAGTTGTCTTGTTTCTAATAAAAAATATTACTTTTCACTTTCTGCTATGCACCAGCTTAACTGGCAGCATAAAGTCCACATTGCATAATACTGCTAGTACCACAATTGACAAAACAGTGTTGCTGGGTCACTTTTTGCCCATCAAACTGTTTTTGATCATTGTAACCAAAGTCTTTGTTTCATCTGAGCACAAACTTTCTCTCCAGCCCCGTCCTCCCCATCCTGTGTAATAATTAACAAACGTTACTCAAGCTTTAATGTGCCATTTTTGAACCAGAGTCTCCTTTTTGCATGACAGTCTCTAAGCCCATGTTGAAATAAAGCTTGCTTGGCTGTGTTGCAGTATCTTCTAATTATTGGCAAACTCACATCCAGACACATTATCTTGCATATAAGGTGACAGTTTTGGTTTTTTTCCTTGAGAAAAGACCACTGTTCCATGTATTTTGTACTTGTCTACATTTTTTGTCCTGCACACAGGTAATATGAACAAAAAACGACAATCACTTTCAGACAAATACCCCACGTAACAAAAGTAATATCAGTTATCTAAGCATTTTATTTCAGGCAAAGTGGAAAACATGCTGAAGTAAAAGCCCCAGCAAATTAGTGTCTGGTGGCATGGTGGTACAGTATCTAGTGTTGGTGATGCACAGATTCAGGGACCTGGTTCTGATTCGTGGAGTTTAGTCTTTCCCATTTTCTCCCCAAAACAAGTCAATATGTAGAATTTGAATGGGTTAGTTGATGTGAGATGCACTACGATAGATTTGTGTCTTTAACAAAAAATAGTTACTGAAACTGTGCTAACAGTACATATCATGCCACTTAATGGTTATTATGTTCTAAGCAGGCTGATATTTGACAATAATCTTTTCATTCTGAAGATAAGCAGTACATTTTGGGTCCTTCTTATCTTCATCCTAACTGTATTTCAACATTAGGCAGATTATGAAGCCTCCTCCTCCCACCTTGTCTCATGTAGAAGATTTGAACGATGAGCAGTTAGCTGATCTCCCACTCGTTTAGCTTTATCACCTTCTGACTTCATCCGTCTGCTGCATCATACCAGCTAAGCAGTTTCCTTACAGTTTATCGTACAGTCCTTTTTTATCTGTGGTTTCCTGAGTGAACGAAAGCCAGGCTGAACGGATGGCTGTGTGATCATTATGCATTAAGTCTCTAATGGGTTTCAGCCTAGGGCTTAGATCCTGAGTGCAGACCCCTGGTAAGAGGAGCCAATCACTGATGCTTTAATGGATGTGAGCGGGGAGGCAGGATGATCGATGACCAAAGAGGAGCACAATAAAGGCATCACGGCTTTCTCCAGCTGTCCATAACCCAGGAGAGCTACTGTGGTCACTTCTAAAGACCGGCGTGTCCCCAGGGCAGCAAGAGACGACAGCATCAGTAGTGAAATATCAACCTCTATAATAGCATCTGCACTGCAGACACGTTTATTAGCAACAAGGGAGGTAATATAAAGAATTGAATTGAATGATTAGATTTTTAAGCATCCTGGACAAATAATTGACCACATTTACCAGCAGGAGCTTACTGTTAATTGCTAAATGACAAGTGCACCTGGATAAAGCACAAAACCAGAATGTCAACTGATGGCTAGATTTTGGCTTGATTTTGACTTTGGATTTCGGAGTGTGAAGAGCAATACCATACAGTGCTTATAGTGGGTGGTTTCATTCATTCATTCATTCATTTTCTTAACCGCTTATCCATTTGGGGACGCAGGGGCGGGTTCTGGAGCCTATCCCAGCTTTTCAATGGGCGCAAGACACACAGTAACACCCTGTACGGGATGCCAGTCCATCGCAGGGCAGGCACACATACACATACACACACCCATTCACCTGTAGGGCAATTCAGTGTCTCCATTTAACCTGACTGCATGTTTTTGGACTGTGGGAGGAAACCGGAGCTCCCGGAGGAAACCCACCCAGACACGGGGAGAACATGCAAACTTCGCACAGAAAGGACCCAGACCGCCCCGCCTGGGGATCGAACCCAGGACCTTCTTGCTTTGAGGCAACAGTGCAACCCACCGAGCCACCCGTGCCACCCGTGGTTTAATTCATCCCTCCAAAATTTTTAATGAAATGAGAGACAATAATTTATTTCATTTAATTCATAATAAATTCATTTTATTTAGTATTTTTTTCCAGTTTCTGTCTTTTTGTGGGATTTAGGGATGATTATGTTTTCTACATATCTATCATTGCTCTACATTATGTTTAAAATAATAAAATTATAAATAAAGAAGTAATAAAATTATAACAAATAATATTATATACTATTTACTTAAGACATTCATCCATAAACAATGGTTATTATCCAAATAGACAAAACGACACCTCAGTGTCAGGTCTTACCACCACATTTTACATTTAGAGCCTGGAAATAGACTCCCAACAAAGCACGAATTACTGCAAGCTGTCAATAAACATCACACCAACTGAGGCTTTTTTAAATTTAAATATGCACATAAATGCAAATTCAAATCCCTCAACACATTAGAGAAGCTGTTAGGTAAATGAATGAATGATTGTGAGGCCGGGGAACAGTGGTCCCATCTGTAGTGCTGGATGAGGAGCTCCACTGCTGGTCTACAGCTGTCACTCCGTAACTCTTAGCTCTCCCCTGGGATTCTGCAAGACTCATCTACATTTCACAATGTCAATATTAATGTCAGAGCGCAGCTCTAAGCTTCATAAGCTTTTAACTATGGGCCAATGTCATTGGGTTTTGATTATGCCCCACATATGGCTATTTTATTAAATGTTTCACTCACAGATGGTGAATTTGGTTTCAATTAATCAATGTAAGGCTTGGACAGTAATGGCAAAATCAAATGGGGCTATAAGCAAGCAATCATTTCTAAGAGACACTACTGGTGTCTAAAAAAACAATAGAAAAAACAATAAGAACTGTTTGTGTTCTTTAATTGCAACTTATAACTACTGCTTTTTTCTGAAATTCTGCTATTATCTAAGATCAATATCGTCAATTATTGATACATAAAAACCTGAATCTTACGCTAACTGCATCCATCTCAGGGCAATACAGAGGGAAGTTTACAGAGACAGCTCACAACTTTTTAAAGTTAACATTATATAGAGACTAATGTACAGAGGATTAAGCTTTAGTATTTTAACAAGGGCTACTTATTATAATGATAACTGAGAAACTGATACAGAGTACATAAGAGCTACATGCTTCAGCACTCAGCATACCTGTGTACTTGTGTGTGCTATTACTTTTTTTTAAATGCATTTTCTCCCCATTTTCCTCCCGATTTAGCGCACTCAATTTTTGTCTTCCGCTGCTGAGAGATACCAGATTGCATCCAAGGAGAGCACGTCTTCTCGCCCCTGCATTCTGCACAGGCGTCTATTTCGCCAGTCAGGGTCCTTACACAGCATATGAAGAGCCACCCACCCACACATAGTCCGACCCCCATCCTGCAGATACGGTGGCCAATTAGTATCTGCTGCAGGCACTGCCAATTATGCCCGCCAGGTGGCACCCAGCCGACCGGTGGCAACACAGAGTTTCAAACCGAGGAGTTCAGAAACTTGGTGCTGGTGTGCTAGCGGAATATCCCGCTGCGCCACCTGGGCGACCATGTGCTATTACTTTTTGAATAAACTGTTGCTCAGTGGTTAAGGTACTGGACTAGTAATCATGAGGTTACCAGTTCAAGCCCTACTATCGCCAAGTTGCCACTATTGGGCCCCTGAGCAAGGCCCTTAACCCTTAATTGCTTGAATTGTATTCATTGATAATTGTAAACTGCTTTGGATAAAAGTGTCTGCTAAATGCAGCAAATGTAAATCTCACTTGTTGAAAACGTGGAACCATACAACCCCCATAAATGTGTCGGACTGCACAGAAAATGTAAGAAAATAAAATAGCTGAATATTCTGATGTATTTTTGCTTTAGCCAGCTTCTTTTCTTACAGTACAGTAAGAGGATAAAAGTAATTTTACATTGTACTTCCTCTAGGCAGAAGTATCTAAATTCAGAACTACAGTTCAAATGCTTTGAAGTATCAAGCATATCTGATCTAGAGATATATTAATACGCTTAATATTACGTTTATAGAATAGCAGGATGACACACCTCTGATTGTAATCTTAGGCAACAGACTATAAGTCCATTGCCAAGAACCGGCCTTGTCATTGACACTGTGGTGGAAGATAAAAGCCCTTAAAGAAAAACGATTGACAACCACTGAGTCTGATTATCTAGCAGTAAATGTGATTGTGTGTTGACCATTTCTTACCCTGGTACTTTTAGTGCATGAAAATACACTGATCAGCCATAACATTAAAACCACCTGCAATTAAAGAACTGTTTGTGTTCTTTAATTGCAGCATTATGTAATGTGATACTAATGTAGAGCTCATTAAATCTGTGATGTCTCAGCTTGTGTTGTAATTCTTGAATGAATATTTTATAACTACTGCTTTTTTCTGAGGTTCTGCTATTATCTAAGATCAATATCGTCAATTATTGATGCATAAAAACCTGCTTTAAACAAATCTTACACTACCTGCAAATCCATCTTAGGGCAATACAGGGGAAGTTTACAGAGACAGCTCACAAACTTTTTAACATTACCTAAAGATTAATGTACAGAGGGTTAAGCGTAAAGAAGAGCTACACGCTTCAGCACTCAGCAGACCTGTGTGCGCTATAATTTTTCGATTCAACTGTTGTTCACTTGTTTAAAAAGTGGAATCCTACGAATCCTACAATGTCAAGTGGGCAGAGCATTGGGCTGTCAATACAAAGGTTGAGAGTTCGAATTTCTGCCCTGCCATGCAGCCACTGTTGGCCCTTTGAGCAGGGCCCTTAACCTTCTTGGCTTCAGGGACCCTGTGCTCTGACCCCAGCTGTCAAACGAGCTGGGATATGTGGAAAAAGAAAAAAATGGGGACATTAATACGCTTAATATTATGTTAACAGAATAGCAGGATGACACACCTCTGATTGTAATCTTAGGCAACAGAGACTATAGGTCCTATGCCAAGAACCGGCCTTGTTATTGACACTGTGGTGGAAGATAAAAGCCCTTAAAGAAAAACGATTGACAACCACTGAGTCTGATTATCTAGCAGTAAATGTGATTGTGTGTTGACCAATTCTTACCCTGGTACTTTAAGTGCATGGAAACATATACATAACTATACCACATAACACGACAAACTATGTGTCGTGACGACACTGACACCTAGTGGCCACACATTGCACCTACGTGAGTAAATCTTTATTGTTTGTAAGTTTGCAAAAAAAAACAATAACATGATGTGTTTATTCAGTCATGACGTCATTTAGATAATTAACCTTTTTTTCATTGTCATGTTTATCCTGTCATGGTCGTGGTGGGTCCAGCCTCACAAAGCTGTTAGACACACTGGACAGCACAGCAATCCATCGTGGGACCCTTTATGCATTACTGTGTACAGCACTTTGGGTTATAATTAGGGTTGCCAATTTTCAGAACTGGAAATAAGGAAGACCCTGGGCTGGCGGATGTTTACCTGAGCAAACAAAGTACAGTAGACCCTTGACTTACGAATTTAATTGGTTCCGAAGGGCTGTTCTTAAGTCAAAATGTTCGTTAGTTAAACCTATTTTTCCCCATAAGAAATAATGTAAATAGAATTAATCTGTGCCAGACCTCCCCACCCCCCCTTACCTAAGCTTTCTAATGTCTTAAATGGTCTTTTTTGTTATAAATACAAGTATATTTTCCCTTAAATCTGTAATAAACAATAATAAACAACAATACACAGTAGTACTGTACATAAAAAAAACACATCACATTTCAGTACAGTACGTGTGCTGTATCATACACCATAATAAATTTCCTTCTTTTTATATAAAAATGTATCTACCAGAAACAATAACTCTCATATTTCTCTATTATTTCCTTTTTTATTTTAATAGTATTGTATGTTGTAGGTGTAATTGCACGAAAGAAAGAATACTTTACTGAGCCAAATTCCTTCTTCTCTCTCACTCACTGTCCCCTCTGTCTGATACACAGTGACAGCTACTGGCAGGAGTAATTATACATACAACACACCAAATAGTAATAGATTCATTTTCTCACCACTAGGCTTTCTCTGCACCTTCTTTGGGGCCAGTTTCGCGAATTTCTGTTCATAATCTGAAATTTGTTCGTACGTTAAGTTGAAACAGATCGTTTGTAACCCGAAATGTTTGTATGGTAAACCGTTCGTAACTCAAGGCTCTACTGTAGTAGCTGACAGCGCTTCTCATTGGTCGTGACTCCCGTACGTTCTCTGGGTGCTGGAACATGACAGACAGCCAGGCTGAGTGAGCAGTGTTGCCAACTTATATTTAGCGAGTTTTCAGACCCCTCAAGCGACCTTTTTTTCAAAAAAGCGACTAGCGACAAATCTAGCGACTTTTTCTGGTGTTATTGGAGACTCGGACGTGAAAGCATTTATCGTTCTGCAGTTACTGTGCTGCGACTTCTACGACAGCCAATGGCTTACTTTCCTTACAGAGAAGTTGGCAACACCGAGGTTTGGGAGACCAGAGAAGCTCGCCTGCGATTCCAGTTGGTGATAGATGGTGTAGTGTGAAACCCTCTATCGCCGATCAGTCGTGTAGTGTGAAAGACTCTCGATTACAAGAGATCCAGTCGTGCAGTGTGAAGTGTACAGCAACCTGACGACTTGGAAAGTCGTGTAGTGTGAACTTAGCATCAATGTAATCTGCAGCATTTCTCTCCCATTAATAAAAATACAGAACAAAGCGCGTCCCGTATCAGATCAGTACGGAACACGACGTTTAGTTTCCAAATAAGGAACGATTCCGTATTTTACAGGACGGTTATGTTCATTATAAATGAATAAATAAATTACTTACTGTACTTATGTGGATTTTAATCCTGCTCTTCAAACTTGAAGAAATTGAATCTGTAATTAATTTAAATACAATATGTGACAGTAGCCCAGATTACTATAGCAAACAATTGTCAGTCGTTTTGTTGTTTACATCACACAATAAAAAAGTTCAGATTCAGGCCAGATTCAGTGTGAATGTAGCCTAAAAGGCAATAAATAAAACAGGCACAATGTTTCTGATAATCCAGAAATGTGAATCCTGAAATATGATCCTGAAATATTACGTCTTAGCTAATGTGCTCATTAGCAATGATCTATTTAGCCTGCTAACATGCAGATCATTTTAGTGGTCTAATTTTACCTGTTCTGTCAGGCCCACAGTAAAACAAACAAAACTTTCAAAAAGTTTAAAGAAACCTTGTTTACCCAAACAATACCACTGGCCAAAGAACCAAACAGAACCGAAAAATTGCTGGGTGTTTTAATGGAGACACTGGTTAACCTTATCATGTGATGAGTACAGTCATTTGAAAAGTTTGACTTACAGCCAGATTAAAAAAAAAAAAAAAAAAACAGAGGAAAAAAAACAATTATAAACTAAGATACATTATTTACATTCCAGGAAATAAAACACTGTCATGGTTTCTTTAGGGCTGAAAGCTAACAATGGGGTCTGACCCCATTTACACTGATTAACTGGTAACTGATTTATTCCCACAACACACTGGAATAGCCTGTTTTAACTAATTTATGGCAGCAGACTATAAAAGCTAGATCCTGTCAGCATCATCTGGTATGTTGAACCGTCCAATCCAACAGGTCCCTGTCACAGTCTGGTTGATTGGGCACACGGGGGGTGCCCTGCACAGGGCTGAGGAATAATGCTGATGGGGGTGTGACTCGCCATACACAATGCCGATTGGTGTATGAACTCGACTCGTGCAGGTGAAAAATGCAGTCTGTACTGACTGTACATGCCGGAGGGGGCGTATGCCAGTTGAGAGGCGTCCTCAGTCAGCGGTGAGCGGTCGAATCAGTAGAGAGGATGCAATCGGGGTGATTGGACATGACTAGATTAGGGGAAGAAAATTGGGGGGAAAAAGAAAGAAAGATACTGGACCTGCAATCAAAAGGTTGCTGGTTCAAGCCCCACCACTGCCAGGTTGCCTCTGTTGGGCCCTTGAGCAAGGCTCTTAACCTTAAATTGCTTAGATTGTATACTGTCACAGTACTGTGAGTCACTACGTGTCTGCTAAATCCCGAAAATGTAATGAAAATTATTTGTTGGAGATTGGGTGCAAAAGAAAAATCTCAATGGATTACCTAATGGCTTGTTCAAGACAAAAGATTGTGGCGAGAACTGTACTAAGTAAAAATACTGGGATTTTATGAAGGACATGTAATGCAACAGTACATAAATTATCATCCATCCATCACATTTTTTTCATACAGTTTCGGATCACTAAGTGTTAAAATAATAATAAAAAGCCTCAATGTTGCAGGGGTTTATTACATACGTTTGTAAGTGTTGAAGAACAATCCTTAAATCTTTGCTACTGTTTCCAAAAAAACAAAATAAAACAATGTTCAAGTTATTAATAACAATTTTGTGCCTCAGTCCGTCGTCACATCCTGTTTCACATTTTCGATTTTCTTTTTACAGCTTTAACTCGTTGGCTATTTTTGAAGCTATGTTCTTGAAAGCGATGGACGTTCCAGAAATCCGTTTAAAACGTACACCGTTGAGCGAGAGCCGGGGCAGCTTGCACACCTCCATCTCCCACTGAACGAGGCTCTCGGCGTGGCCGTCTCCGTGGACGCAGAGCAGCAGGAAGCGCTCACGCTGCTCGTAGTCGCAGTTGTTGGCATCAAGCACCTTGCGGATCTCGCGCATCATGTCCCTGGGCTCCATGGCTGACGTGGTCTTCATGCTCCAGGTGAAGCGCAGGGAACGTGGTTTGGTGTCTTTCTGGTCCTCTCTCTGCTCTCCCGACACATTCCGACTGTCAGGGGAAAAGAAGAGCAGTTTGAGCCAGTCAGTGTACACTGTCCAAAAGTCAAGGTGTGGGGTCCAAAAATGAGAGTAATAAACATGTGTGGTTATCATGGCTAGGCAGAGCTGTATTATACACAGAGTTCTTCTCAGTACAACATAACTGTGTGCTGTCATGCAAGTGAGCTCAACATGCAAACACTAACATGCAAACACACGAAAGAAGAAATATAAGGAGAAACCTTGCAAGGACTTAAACAAATCACTACTACAGAAAGTTTCATCACCCATAACTGGACATTAAAGCTGCATTTGGTAGAAATTTGGTCAGTATTTTATTGTTCTTTGTATTACACATATTACACACAGGTGATTATATTTATGTACCAGACTGTTTTGTTTACATTCCATTTATAGACACACCACTAAGAGTCTTTCTGCTACTGGAAAAAATGGTTGACTAACTGCTGAACAACCATATCCACACGTTACTGTTATAAAGAAAATATTATCTGTGTTTTCTTGTAGCTTCTTTTGATCTATCTATCTATCTATCTATCTATCTATCTATCTATCTATCTATCTATCTATCTATCTATCTATCTATCAATCAACACCGTGTTTACTCTTGTGAGTTACATTCACGGCAGGAAAGGTTTATGTGGGTGCTTTGTATCCATTAGGTAGTCTCTGATATTATATGTGTATTCCTAATATAGTGATCATAATAAAGTTCAAAAGTTTTTCTTTTTCCAAGGTTAAAAATGTCTTTCATTGTTCCAGCTATTGAGAATTTTTGTTATTATGGTATTTAGGGCACTCAGTTAGTATATGTTTAATCGTGATGGGTTATTTTTCTAAACCGTTCAGTGATCAATACTGTAGGTGCATCTAATAGAACGACCAGTGTAAAACAGGACCAAGTACTTTCCAAAACGTTTATTACTTTTAAACTGTAATAGTGGGTTTAGTCCAATAGGTGGCAGCACAGCAGTGACAATCGCTTCGATTCAATTTAGCCAAAGTTACCACTAAATCCAAGCCTACACTGAATTACTGGCTGCATGGGGCATCGAAACAGTGCAGGTACTTACTCACTCATGCCACTCACTCACCTTAGGACATTGGCAAGTTTTCAGGAGGTGGGAATAACTTGGTGATAACCCACACAGACAAAACATTAAAACATTTACACAGAATCAAATTCTGGTCACCAGGATTGCTAATCTGTGCCCAGTACAGAGAGTGACACCCAGCACAATACCGGCTAGAGTTCATCATTTTTTATTTTCTATATAATCCCATTACCATCATGCCACAACCGGGTTAGTACCGACCCAAAAAGAAACCTCAAGCTCCACATAGATGGGAAATACGCTCATAACCCTTTGCCATTGACAGGGTGCTGGTGACACCGCTTTACAGACATTAACTGGCATCACAATGGATTTTCATCGAGGCAAATACTTTAGAAAACAGTTATACTAACATATACATACTGCTAAAACAGGCCAGGCTAACAAAGTACAAAACAAAAGTGGATTGTAGACTGCATAAATGGATATGATTAATGTAACCAAGTCAAGTTTCTATTTGCTTTTATTATTCGCTTACTTTTTGGTGAGCACTTCAGCCAAAAGTGGTTAAATCCATACACATAATTAATCACCAACCTTCACATTCTAATGCAACACTGTCGGGGTTGAATGAAAAGGGCTTTTGGTATGATATAGCCTAAAGTGGTGGTTTTTTTTTTTTTAGCAAAGTTTATGCTATTTCCAACAAAATCTTCAAAGCCACATTGCATAAATCTATCTGATTTGAAACCCTGGTAATTGTTTAAACAGTGGCTAAACTCAGTTTCAGGAGTTGTACATGGCCACAAATAACCCTATATTTAAGCCACTGATGTCACTGCACATTGCTTTTAGACTAGCAGTATTCTGCTGGACCTAAACCAACACTAGCATTGTAATGACAACTCTACTGCAATGCAGAGCTTTTCCAGATTAGGTACAAACACACTGTTTATAGGCAAGGGGAAACAAAAAGATTAGGGATAGAACTGGGATTACATTTTATAAAACTTTGAAGCTAAACTGGGCCTTCTGTCTCACCTGGAGCCATCATGCCTTCCATTCCACTCAAATTCTGTCGGCCTTTATAAAACCAGGACAGAACAACAAAGATCAGAGGTAAAGATAAAAATGATATAATGGATATAAAACAGTTTGAACAATTTAAAAAGAGAGAAAGCTCATATCTTAAGAATGAACCAAGCTGTCTACTGTCTGTATTTCCAATTTCCTGTGGGCTATGGGCAGGATATTGGAAATGCACAAAAGTGATCAAATGAGTAGGTGGATTTATCAGCTAGTACTACAGGAACCTAGGACTGAATTTCCTGTTCTAATTTAGACTGGCATGTACCAGTTGTTCCTCTTTCTGGCACATTCAGAGAAACATAAAAAAGCAGAGAAATAAAAGAGGTTTCAGAATGTGTGTTCCTTTGTTTTGATGGTCTGAACTACCAAGGTGGTTTCTCAATATATGAGCTACACAAATTAGGACAATGAATAAATTAAGGACATAAACACCAGATCACAGATCATTTTTACGCATAGAATAAAGCCAGTGAAAGAAGTTGTTTTAAACCAGAAACATTTAAAAATACAGCAGACAGTATGAACAGGTGAAGTGAAATGGGAAGAGGGCGTGCAGACAGACTTGGATGGTATACAGCTCATTATTGACCTGACCGATCGTCCAACAGGCACAACTGGCTGTGCCCGAGGGAGGGAGTCTAATAGGTTCCTCATTGATGCTGCACAAGGAGGGGCGTTGATTCATAGATTTAATATAATGCCTGTGTGTAATTTATTTTATTAGGATTTTATTGTCGTGTTTTACACTATTTGGTTACATTCATGACAGGTTACATAAGATTCATCAGTTAAATATCAATGTCAAACACAGTCATGGACAATTTAGTATCTCCAACCTCACTTGTATGTCTTTGGACTGTGGGATCAAACTGGAACTTCTGGAGGAAACCCACGCAGACACAGGGAGAACAGGCAAACTCCACACAGAAAGGACCCGGACAGCTCGACCTGGGAATCGAACCCAGGACCTTCTTGCTGTGAGGCGACAGTGCTACCCACTGAGCGCTCATGCCGCCCTTCTAACTATGAACCAATTTCATTTACATAATAATATTTAAATAGCTAATAGGGTTTATAATTAAATGTATTGTAATGACACTTTGGTAAATGTGACAAACAGAGATTAGGAATTTGTTGATTGATTCTAAACTCAATGAAACTTCCTATCACTAGTTACAAGTACAGCAAAGGTATCATATCATGCCCTACTTATGTTTTTTAGAATTTTCCCCAATTTTCCTCCCAATCTAGTTGTATCCAGTTACTACAGACCTACTGCTACAGACCTTCACTCCTGACCGAGGCCGACTTTTCACACTTCTTTTCACCTGGATATCGGTATCACACACGTCATGCAACGATTTCCATTATGCCCAGTCTCTGTGCAGGCGGCATTGACCAGCTAGCAAAGGTCGTAATTGTCGCAGTTATGAAGAATCCCCTCCAGCCTTCAATCAAGCTAATCATTGTCCATATAGGCGCCTGGCCTGCCGGTAGCAGAGTTGATTAATTATACACTACTTGAAGAAATCACTTTTACCTTAACAGAACTTATTGAGAAGAATACATGGCTGAAAAAAACAGTAGAAATGGCAATAAATGTCTTGGCTCATAAACTGAGTTTTTTTTTTTTAATGCTGCTCTTATACCAAATTAACATTCCCTATTTATTAGTTTCCTGTGGAATGTTCCATAGCAGGTGTTTTTGATCAATTCACAAACATCTTAGTCTTAGATTACTCCGTCCCAACTCTTTTGGAATGTGTTGCAAGCATTAGATTTCAGAATTATCAGACATTAGCATTCCCACTCTTCAAACCATCTAGTCATTGTCTGTATAGGCACCTGGCCTGCTGGTAGCAGAGTTAATTAATCATACCCTACTTGAAGAAATCACCTTCATCTTAACAGAACTTATTGAGATGAATACAAGGCTGAAAAGAAACAGTAGAAATGGCAATAAATGACAATCTGGTTAAAATCCTGCAACAGGATCAGTACACTTATAGTGCATACAGTCCAAGCCCTTGTTCAGTGGAATTGCAAGGGCTTGATGAGGAATGTTCAGACAGGAGAAATCTGGAAAAAGTTTACAGGAACAAGTTAGAAGATCTAGGGCAAACTAGACAAATGGGGCAGGATATTGGAGCATGGAGGGAGGAAGGAACAAAAAGATAGTTCCCAGTACCTGCAATCCTGAATTGTTGTAACCAACCACCTCTCAATCGCCACCTCGGTCAGCGGCCAAATTTAGCGACCAGTAGGGTGGCCTATATTACATAAGCAAGAGTTGATCATCTTGGTACAATTTTGAGATGGAAGAAGTGTAGAAGTATAGAAACATAAGAGACGTTTGCACGATAACGATTTTTTTTTTTTACATGAACTCTTTGTTACAACCACATTAAAGCAGATTTCTTGTGAGAAATGATAGACAGGCAAACAATAAGTACAGTGAAACTTTCTGACTGAAATAGACAGTGGAACATTAAAGGAATGCTTTTGTAAATAAAATAAAAATGACAGATTTGTGCCGATTTCTTTCCTGTGAAGTGGCATGCACAAGTGATTAGAAGAGTTTCTATTCAGTGTTCTGCTTATCAAAAAAGATCTTAAGCATGCTCAGTCACACTCTGAATAAGGCTCAGAGGAAAAGAGTGAGTGTCAGGCAATTAATTTAGCACTCTTTCACACTTGGTTAAGAGTTAAAGTCCAGTCTTTCAATGGTGGTTACACTTGTTGGTTAACTGCACACAAAGCCAAATTAAGGCTCCTACCTTTTAGTAAACCTGAACGACATGTTTCTACAAAACAAACAAACAATGCAAAAAGAAATCAATACAAATATTCAGAAGAATTTATGTGCCTCCACTCCCCATCTAGTAATTTCCAGTTCCTAATTTTGTGAATCTGCTGACACTTGTACAACCTCCGATCTGATCAAGGAGAACCAAAGGAGAATTTTTTTTCACGGTGGGAAAAATGCATCACTTTCCTTTTTAACATTTAACATTATAGACTGTAGATCAGTGGTCCCCAATCACCGGGCCGCAGACAGGTACCGGTCCGTGAGTCATGTATTACCGGGCCGCACAGAAATAATAAATAATTACAAATCGCTACATTAGCAATGAAAACACTGCTTCCTTTTCCAACACGTGGGTGTTCATAATCTCATATCACCCCCAGGTGGAAGCAGCGTCTCGTTGCAGAGAAAATAGCTAATTTGTGAGCAGAATAGTTATTCTGTTTTGAATCCTCCCCCCTGCGAGTCCGTGCAATTTTATTGTAGATGAAACTGGTCCGTGGTGCAAAAAAGGTTGGGGAGCGCTGCTGTAGATTACTAAAATTAAGATCCTCAAGTTTTATTTGCAAACGTGCACTTAGCCAACATTGTATATGTCTTGCCATGTAAGTCTGTATGTCAATCTGTAGGATTTATAAAATATTTCAAATGTCATGATAAATAATGTCCATGGACAGGTCATAACTGACCAACAATGATTAATCACACACAGAAGAAAACAAACAAGACATCAGTTGCTTAGACATTCTTTTGATCTCAACTGCATAGAAGAACCTTCAGTGCTTGACTGAGATCACTGACCAAAAATAAAAGAAACAGGAAACGACAACATTCTAAGGATTCTGAAGATCTGGTTAAAGTGATCTGGAAAACCACTCAATCTACAGATTGGAAAAGGTCAGTTTATTAAAACTGTGGTACAGTATTCTCAGATTACGCACCAGTAAAATCTGAGGTTTATTTGACACAGACTAGATACATTGAAAGACTTACATTAAAAGAATGCTAGATATGTTTAAATATAGTAGAACAATAACAGCTAGACAGTGTTCAGTTTGTCTGCTGCCTTTTGCGTTCCTCAATAATTCTAACTGACCCATTATCGTCATGACACTAGTAATTTTAAACCCAAATATTCTTAGCTAAAAAAAACAAAATGTTTCATATATTACTTTCTCTTCAGTGCAATGAAAGCAATTATTCAGTTAGAACTACAAGGTTGGCGTTAAGTGTGGTGTGATGCGTTGTGCTTACCTGCGTGTGAGTTTTGAAGTGAGTTTGGAGAAGAGGTTGGTAGACCCGCGACTCCGCGACTGTGCATCGTGGGAGAGGGTGGGTGATGCAGGGGGTCCGTTGTATGTGGCTGTCCGACGGTCTCTTAACTGGCCACCGTGAAAGGTGCTGCGACTTGCTGTGCCACGTGGGAAGCGTAAGCGGTCCGGTGGTGTGGCACTGCTAACACTGTGGGTGGAGGCTCCGGGGTTCCGCTGGGCAGGGGTCGTGCTTGTGCTGAGGGGAAGACATTTGGGGTCAAAAGTCAAGTGAATAGTTTATAATGTAATTCATGTAATCGTGTATTCCTCATCTTTGAACCTTTACCAGTTTAAATGATATTATAAAAGCACTCGGTGTGGAAACCCTAGTCTGATAGTGAGCGTTTTTATCTGGCCCATATTGCTTGATAATGCTTGAGCAGAATTAAGCAACGTATATTTTTTCACTGAAATTAAACAATAGATGATACATGCAGGCATGAGGCAGAAGCTGTTTTAAATCTATGTAAATGAATTTGGAGCACTTTCTTTTCTCTGACAGTATGCTGTATTTTAAGTGAAATGGTATAGCAGATTATCTGGCTAGCAAACAATACCCAGCTAGCTTGCCTTTATTTGCCTTAGAGATACACATGAAAATTGCTAAGGTATTAACAACATGCTGAAGAAATCAGATCAGAAAGGTCAGTTTTCCTATTTAACATTAGCAGGCTGGCTCACTTTTTCAGATTACATATAGCAAGTATACAATAGTGTCTGCTACTCAGTCAATGTTAGCTTGCTAGAGAAGTCAAGCTTTTACTGACACAGTAAGTTTGCATTTTAACTAGTACTCTGTAAGTGTGATGATCACACTGATTTGACAACACAGTTTTTATTTTAACAGCTATTGATTTTGGGTTGTCCTTAAAGCCTGCTGATATTGTACCTGTAATGCATAACTTTAGTTTGGTTCAAATGAGCTATTAGCAAACAGTCAAGTACATTTCTAATTAAAACACATCTTATTTTAGAAGACAAGATTTCTTTATAGATGCTAAGTATGCTGATCATGCCAGAATAAAGATAACAAATTACTAGCAGTTTTGTAGTTTTAACCACAAGTTCCAAAACCTAAAACCAAACCATAAGCCAGCCACAAACCCAGATAATTATTTCAATTTGACCTGTTTCAGAAACAATATGAATAAAACTAGTGGGAAAAATAATTTTTTTGACTAGTCCTAATTTTTGGGCCATCATTAGACTATTTATTCTAACCCACACCTTCTCATACACGGATCTTACCTGAATCAAGGGATTTCAAAACTGTTTAACAAACAAAATCTAATAATTAGGTATATCTACAAATGATTTTAAAAGACAGATCTATTTGAATATACAGTGAGTTGTCAGTTTATTAGGTACACCAACCACATGGGTGCACTTTGTATGCAGACAGCCATTTGTTAGGGTCTCATCTAATAGCACACAAAACCACTATTGACCAGATATACAATAAACAGCTGAAAAGTGGCTGCCCAAAAAGCAAAATGCTAAAAATCTTTACAATTACTACAAATATTTTAATGCTGACTTTTTGTAAACTCAACTTTAGTACAGACGTCTTTAGTAGCCAAGTTGATTGTTTAAATTTACTGTTAAATTGTGTTGAAGTCAAAAATCTAGTGCCAAAGTGCAAAATTAGTTAAAGTCAAAAAGCAAAAGTCCAATCAGAATTATAGCTGCAACCATAAAAATGCAGCTCTTTATATTGTATTTTAGCCACACCTATTCCTAAGATGTGTCTAAAATTCATATAAATTAAATAATAATCCTCCAACTTTTTGGCAACGGTTTGGTAAAGACAAATTCTGCATCAGTCTGAAGCTATTATATAAAAGATGGGGGTAAACTCCATGTTAATGCATGTAGTTTTAAAACGGGATGTCCAACAACTTCATTGACAGGTGTCCACGTATTTTTAGCAATAATGTGGCTATGTGGACCAAAGAGTGGACCTGCCAGTTCCTTAGACAGAAACGATGGCTGTGTCTGTTGGGAGAGATGGTTAAAGGGATTCCTCATTACTGCTGTGATTACGGCCTCTGCTGGCTGCACAAATGTGCCTGCACAGAGATGGTGAATAATAGAGAGCAGTGCGCGACTCTCCATATGTGATACTGCTCCCTTGCAGGTAAAAGGAAGCGGTTGGCAACTGCACACGTGTTGGAGGTGGTGTGTGGTAGATACAGCCCTTCTCTTATAGGGCTGGGGTCTGCAGCAGTGAAGGAGAGATACAACTGGGTAACTGAATATGAATAAATTGGTACAAAAAGGGAAATACTGCCCTGTTGTTTGCACACCTTGTACTACAATGTCACAATGGTCCGCCACTTAAATAATAATAAATCTAGTCAATGCTGGTCCTGTGGTGGTCGCATTCTTCTTTAGGATGGGTAGGATGCCAGTTCATTGAGTACAAGGTTGGTGTACTCAGTGAAGACAGATATTAACAGCTAACGTTAACACAATTTATTATTTAGTAGGTGTATTTTGTCTGTTAGATTTATTTTGTTTTATTAAGTCCTTTCTAGATTAGTAAAGTACCACTACATGTAGTTTAGATTAGCACCATGCAGGAAGTTAGTGTGATTTTTTTTTCCATTTCTCACAATTAAGGATTAATCAAGACTTTAGTATCTGATGAATTGGGAAGGGTCCTGTGGGATGGATAAAAGGTATCAAGCCATCAGATGTAGTCAGCTTAGAGGTCAGAGGCAGTAAGAGGGAATCGAGGGCATGGTGAGGTTAATCAGATGCCAAGTTTGTTTTTACTTGAGCCTGAAGATTTCAGCAGTGCAATCACTAGGGGGCAGTGTGGAGCGGCAAGTGTGGCCTGAAGCCGACAGTGGTGCTGCTTTGTGGTGCCTCAAACGGACCGAGGCAGACGAGGCAGTGAGTGCGGCGATGTATGAAGACGGACCGGGGGCAGCAGCACACGCCGACATCTCACTCAGGCTAGCAAACAGGCACGAGCAGGCAAGAAAGTAACAACATAGCAGAGAGTCCATTTCAAAAAAACAAAAGAGTACAAAGACACAAACAGATCAGGGCAACAGAAAAGCATACTTTGAATTCTGGGACCTAAATATTGATGAGATATCCATTGATTTAGGAGAAGCAGTTTAACCATGCAGTTATGAAGTGTGTAGGTGCAGCACTATCACCTGCATTTCAAGGGAAGATTTAAAAGGAAACCGTGACACTGAACCTTGGTGATTAATGGGCTTTCCATTTCCATTTACGACATTTAGCAGACACCTTTATTTAAAGCGACTTACAGTACAGCTACAGTCTGAGCAATTGAGGGTTAAGGACCTTGCTCAAGGGCCCAACAGCAGCAACCTGGCAGTGGTGGCGCTTGAACCAGCGACCTTCTGATTACTAGTCCAGTACCTTAACCGCTAGGCTACAGCTACCTTTCCAGCCGGACAATAAATCCAATTAAACCAAATCAACCAAAGCTTGGTTAAGCAATCAGTCCAAAAATATAGTGCAGTGGCCTTCTCATTCTCCAGATTTAAATCTCATAGAAAATCTAGCCGCTCAGGTGGAACAGCGGTAAAACAGCATTAGTGAGAGAATGACTGACGGGTTGAAATTGGATGCGCTAAAAATGGGAGAAAAAGGGGTAAAAAAAAAAAAAAAAAAAAAAAAGTAAATAAATAAAAAATACAAAAAAATCTCAGAAAATCTTTGGTGAGATTTAAAGGTATTTGCAGGATGAAACCCATCAAACCTCAATAAGATGGAATTTAGCACGAGAAGAATGTATGAAGATTCAAAAAAGAGTTGTCAGTTAGCATTTACCGAAATGGCTTATTAAGGCAGATTATTATTATGAACCGGAGGCACACGAGACTGGCGGAGGACGCGGCAGGCATCCGCGATTGAGCCGTGGTCCACTAAGGGGAGGGGCGCGTGGCGAAAGCCGTGCTTGGCATCCGTGCTCGAGCCTTGCCTTATCCAGGGGAGGGGGGGCGTGGCGAAAGCCGTGCTTGGCATCCGTGCTCGAGCCGTGCCTTATCCAGGGGAGGCGGGGGCCTGGCGGAAGCAGCGCTTGGTACACGCGACCGAGTGCTGTTCCACCAAGGGGAGGGGGGGCGCAAGTCGTGCTCGGCACACGAAGGGGGGCGCATGCCTAAAAAGGTTGAAAACCCCTGTCCTATATCACCATAATACAATGTAAAATGCAGAATTAATATTTCCAATTGCAACTGTTTGTATTGTTTGTATACATATAAAGAATGGAATTTAAGGCCGCTCAGGTGGCGCAGCGGTAAAGTACGCTAGCGCACCAGAGTTGGGGTTTCGAATACATCGTATCGAATCTCAGCTCTGCCTTCCGACTGGGCGGCAGCATGAACAACGATTGGCTGTTGTTCAGGGTTAGAGGGTAAAAAAGTCGGATCATAGGTCCTCATAACTGGTGCAACTGCGGCCCCTGCTGGCTGACTGATGGCGCCTGCACAGGGCTGAGGAATAATGCTGATGGGGGTGTGGCCCTCCATACACAGTGCTCGTCAGTGTAGGAACTCGACTCGTGCAGGTGAAAAATGCAGTCTGTACTGGCCGGAGGAATTATTTTTTAATTATTGCAATAAAAACATGCTTGGAAGTGCAAAAATCAAGTCGTTCCCGATATGGAAGTGGGGGAAACCAATTAAAATTTTCCCATTATAGCATACCATACATCCACAGAATTATGTTTTCTTGTTCATCTCTATGCATTTGGGTCAAATCAACATCATGATACAGCACTGGCTATTTTCCAGTCCCAGTTTAAAGTAAACAAGTAAATCATGTGAAATAAAGGCTTAAATTGAGTGAGTAGAACTGGAGCAGCCAGAGCCTCAAGAGTGCTCAAAGCAAGCATTTAACTAGACTTCAATCTTCTGTTTAATTTAGTGTGGATGCACATTGTGCTACCCAAGGCTGTCCAGTTTAAAAACTTTAAAGCAAGAACAAAATGCATGTGTGTTTAAGAAAAACAAAAATGTGGGATAAAGAAAGAAGGTTCTGGTTTCTCTGTGACAGCAGCAGTGGTGAGCTCACCTGTTTTCTTTGCCGTTCTGGACAACTGAGTGACGATCCCCAGCATTTCGTTCACTGCAAACGTACGTATTTCTTCTGGTCATCCCACCGGAAACGGAATTACTCTGCATAAAGATCACATTTATATTCAATTCAGAGACTATTCAGATTGTGCAAGCTTGCAGTGGTCCAGTAAATTATAATTACTGGACAGAAAATGCAACAGATGGTATGTTGGAAAACATCGATTGATCAATTTTTACTTTACAGCTTTATCTAGGTCAGGGTTATGGAGGGTCACACATCCTGAATAAAGCTCCAATCCATAACAGGGCAACACACTCGAACACATTCATTCACTCACAGTATTTTATTTTAGCCACTACAGCCTTAATCTAAGATCTTCAGTATAACAATTCCACTCAAAATGCTTGTCTATAAGAAAACATGTCTATGGTCTCTCTCTTATCTTTTTTAAAGAAATGGATCTGGCTAGAATAACCAAACTAATTAATTTGTGTGTCGACATAGTTCTGGCCATGTTAAATTTTGAAGTTGTTTTGAGGACATGAACATATAACTGAAACACATGCTTCTTTTAAAAAAAAAAAACATTTAAAATGTTTATGTTCTTTAGGTTTTTAAGTTGACTTTACAGTACAGTTAACATATTCTTACATGACTCTAAACTTAGTGTTTTATACATATTAGCAGTGCTGCATGTATATGTTTGACTTGATTTTGGTTTTGTACTCACAGTAAACCTAAAAAATAAACTTGAATGCCGGATAATAAAAAAAACACTATTGGGCCGCTCAGGTGGCGCAGTGGTAAAAACACATGCTGGAACCAGAGCTGGGATCTCGAATACATAGTATCGATTCTCAGCTCTGCCATGCCGGCTGAAGCTGGGCGGCCACATGAACAACGATTGGACTGTTGTTCATATGGGCGGGACTAAGCCGGATGGGGTCTCTCTCTCATGACTGGTGCAATTACGACCTCTACTGGCTGATTGATGGCGTCTGCACAGAGATGAGAAAAGAGTGCTCTTAGGGTGTCCCTCCGCAGCTAGGCTGCACTGCACTGCACTGGTCAAAGTGTAGGTGATAAGATGTCTACGGCATGCTGCCCACAGGTCGGGGAGGGGGGGGGGGGCAGAGCTCGGCATTGGTGGAGAGGAAGCACGATGCAATGGGGCAATTGGACGCGCTATAAAGGGGAGAAAAAGCATAAAGAAAATAGTAAAAAAAAAAAAAAAAAAAAAAAAAAAAAAAAAAAAAAAAAAAAAAAAAAAAAAAAAATATTAAAATCCCAAAACAAGCCATGACATACATGCCCATAACACGTGTATGTAAACTTCTCACATCCAACTGTTAAGAACTGTCAGATGTTTATAACTAACCCCAGTGGTGGCAGAAGAGCCTTTTTTGCGATCAGGAATATCAGCCTTGTTGGGATTGTTTGCGTTGCCCAGCAGCGGGCTCGGGGGTGCCATGCCATGGCTCCCAGAAGTGCTGGACTTGTGAGAAGTATTGGTATCTTCTTTGTGCTCGTTGTCTGCTGTTGTTGTTTGGCTTCTTTTAGGATTGCCGACTGATGGAATTGCTGGGCCAGCTGTGGAAAATTAAATACCAATATAAGATACCATATAAGTTCTGCCACTTTTTGTGTTTTTGTGGCACTTCAATCACGTTTCTAAGACTACATAAAGAAGGATGACTGTACTTACCCTGGTCATTGTTGCGCCGTTGTTTCTGATTTGAGGTGGTCCTTGTGACTTTGGGGTGAGATGGTGACTGGCCATTGTTGTGCTCACCGTTGGTTCTGGCTTTGGCCAGGGACAGATTACTGCTGGAGCTGGAGTCACTGGCTTCCAACTGATAAGCCAAACAGGAACACAATCACTGTGTAAACTTTCCATAGATAAACACAATTAAGAGTATAAAGCAATTATTGTTCACTGGTATAAATGTAACTGGATTTATGTATATGTAAATGGAATTTGCCATATTGCACATAAACAAAGTCCAAAAATTGTAAATAGTGACTGCACTGACTTTGTGCCAGTGAAAAGGAACACACCCCAACCCTGACTAGGATAAAGCGGACGGTGAGAATGGAAGAAAAATGAAATGAAATCCTGTTAATATAACAATGAAACTTGCTGATGTACAGTATTTAATATTTTGATGGGACATGATACGCCTGTTGGTTATCAGTTATACCCAACACAAACAATATATCTCAATAATATTCAAAGCATCACTCATTAAAAGCATGGTTCTGTTTAGCACGCACCTGAACAGCACTGATCTTCTCCAGATCAGATTTAACCGTTTTACAACGGTTTAAACACCCATGCAGCAGTAGAACACCAAGACTGTGTTCAGAGTAGTGTTTATTTTCTGAAAGTCACTTACCTCTGTGGGTTTCCTGCCAAGCAGCAGGTAGGTGGCAGTAATCTCATCATACTTCATCCTGGTTAGAGACTCGTGGATCTCCTCGCGTGAATAACCCATACCCACCATTATGTCTGCACAACACAACACAATCTTCTTAGATAAAGGGAGTACGATACACACAAACACAGGGGCTACTATTTACAGGTGGCACAACTATCCATATTATAGTCAAGTATTGTATAGTATGGTATGGTCAGTATAGGGACAGCAGTAGCTTAGCAGTTAAGGCACTGAACTGGTAATCAGAAGGTTGCTGGTTCAATACCCTCTAAACAAGGTCTTGCCTAAATTTTTGCATTGTATTTAGTCACAATTGTACATCGCCTTGAATATAATCATCTGCTATAAGCTATTGTATATATAAGCATTGTATGTAAATGCAAAACAACTTGTAAGACTAACTTGGTAACTAGAAAAAGGAATACTTTGCATAAATGTTTAATGACTCCCCAACTCCATCTGGGAATCGAACCCAGGACCTTCTTGCTGTGAGGTGACAGTGCTACCCACCGAGCCACCATGCCGCCCACTACAGATCAGGAGAATGGCAAGTACTCTAACCACCACTGAAGAATCTCTTTTTTAACAAGCAATTATATAATAGTTAACAGATCACTGTTGTGATCTTGTTTTCCCTAATTATATGATCACATTTCATTTCTTAAATCAAGTAATTCTGCAGTGCTATTGGCTGGTAGGGCGTCCACACAGACATGATTTACTATGTCTCTAAAGGTTGGGGTTGGTTAGTGTATGGACAAACAGCCAAGGCCATTGGGAGGTGCACTTGTCAATCTGAGCACGGACAGTATAAGGAGTTGGTCAGTAAGGTCAGTAAGAACTTATGCCAAGTTCACACTACACGTCCTAAAATGCACAAGTAGCGAGCGATCAAAGTTTGTGCACGAAAAAACAAAGAGAAAAAATAAATGAATCTTAGTGGATTTGGCTTGGGTTGTTGTGTAGTGAGTTGGAGGTTAATAAATATTTTTGCAATGCAACGTTGGTGTTTTGTAGAGAACGATAAGGTCAGAAATACTGTAAAACATGTGTGTAACACCTGTGTATTATGATATAAACTATATTAAGCCCCTGTGCAGCCTTTTACACTCCTCCCCTGCATTTCTTCTCATGCTGTATCTTGCATGAGCGCTCGGATCGAGTTGTTGGGTAGTTCACACTTAGCGATTGAGAGCCGAGTTTTGATCGCCGAGCGAACGCCGAGTTGCTCCCGAGCCGGCAAATCTATCGCCGACCAGTAGCCGAGTGAAAATCAGGGCAAAAATCGTGTAGTGTGAACTAGGCATTAGCCAGCTGGTGAGGTTCAGTGGTCACAGGCCGACCACTAGCAGTAATCCTATGATGTGTGTGAATGTATCATTACTTTGTTTGAACTATCGAACGCCCAAAGCATCAGTGGAAAGTACATAGTCTGCCTGGTATAAGCACAATCGACCGCTCAATACTGCAGCCCAAGGGCACATTAAGTACTGTCAACATCACGTTGAAAGAAGCATGTCAGGCTAATGCTCTGGTTGAGCTAAAATGCACGGACTCCTGTGCACATGCAGACGAGAATTGTTCCCTTCAAAGACATCATTAAATACAAGCTGACCAAAATGTTTTGGCTGGTCCTGACACAGCGCTCGCCAGTTTGACTTCCAAACATAAAACACACCCCTGACAAGCCATACCTCAGTAAGTAAAACTTAAAATAAAACATAATAAATCTGGTTTTACTGATGTCTATCACATGGAGGGGTTACAAGTATGAACATTTAATAATATCCCTTATAGTGAGAATAAAAACAATGAAATACGTCCTATCTTCAGCCAACAAAAATCCCATAATTTAAAAAATGTAAGAAAGAAAGAACAGAAGAAAATAATAATTCAGTTAGACAAAAGGGAACTAGTTTTACAGACAGTTCAAGCCATCAGGCCAGAAGCAGTGTGACTTCCTCTTTTTTGTGCAAAACAATAATGTGGTGGGGCAGATGATCATGCAGGTCACATGTTCAGCTCGCTGTTGCTTTGTGGTTTTAAACCGCTCTGTGTTTGGTGCTGTACCTATTCTCTTCTGGTCTGAGATGTCAAGCTCTGGTTCCACAAAGGGCTTAAGGTCATCATCATCAAAACCAGCATTGATCCACCGGTCCTTCATGATTTGCTGAATTAAACAAAGCATAATTATTTATTTTAATAAGATTATAACAATAATATAATGTTGAACACAGTCATGGACAATTTTGTATCTTCAGTTCACCTCACTTGCATGTTTTTGGATCGTGGGAGGTAACCGGAGCTCCCGGAGGAAACCCATGCAGACACGGGGACCCGGACTGCTCCACCTGGGACATTTTTGCTGTGAGGCTATAGTGTTACCCTCTGTGCCACCCCAGACAAAGCATAAATAAAATGAAGATAAAATAAGATGGATAAAATGAAGAAATATGGATGTGATGTAATCCAGATAAGGCAAACAAGCCTCTGTTTTTTGTTTTTATTTTTAGAATGGCAGAAATTAGGTCAACTTATTTCTTTTGGACAGGTAGTGTGGGCAGTGGTAGCTTAGTGGTTAAGGTACTGAAATAATGATTAAAAGGGCCATGATTCAAGCCCCACCACCACAAAAATGCCACTGTTGGGTCTCTGAGCAAGGCCTTTGCTTGCACTGTAGTCAGTCACATGTGTAAAATGTTTTAAATAAATATATTTTAGTGTGTGCTAAATGTCATTTATGGCAATTTTGGGCAGAGCTATGATAGCTTAGTGGTGAAGGTGCTCAATTAGTAATTAGAAGGTTGCTGGTTCAAGTCTCACATCATCAAGCCCCTTAACCCTTAATTGCTTAGATACCCAAATAAGTCACTTTGGATAGTAAGGTCTGCCAAATGCTGTAGGAAATACTACATTTCAACATTTATAGTTTACAGGAATGTATCCTTTTTTCAGATCATGCAGTATTTAATAAGGGCGCTGGTCACTTATGGTAAAAACCCTTCGCTAAAGCAATGTTATCAGTAAATGGACAAAAGAGCTGAGTAAGGCTAAGTAAGACTCCTTAATTATTCAGGAGTTGAGGAAATGCAGTGTTGTTGAGAGCATGGCAATGTTTCTGCACATCAGACTATACAATCCTCACAGCTTACAGTGCTCATCATTTTAAAGCAGAGCAACGGCATGTTGGCGGGGGGATTTGGAAATGGGGTGGAGCTGGTGGAGTCAGTTGCAAAAGAGTGGGGTGATGAAAAGAAATTGGATGCTTTGAAGTAAATCCAACCACATACTTTTTCACATACTTTTTATTGATTTCTTTTACCTCAAGTGTGCCCCGCTTAATAGGATTGAGCACCAGGAAGCGCTTGAGGAGGTTTTCGCAGTCAGTAGACATGTAGAAAGGAATGCGATACTTTCCTCTCAGAACTCGCTCCCTCAGCTCCTGCAACAATCAGCAAAGACAAAAACAATGATATCAGTCGCAATCGGAAATATACCACCTTCCCAATTAAATTAAGAATTTATAACTCTTAACTTCACTGTGGAGCTAGATTTTGCTTTAAACTAAGTTATCAGTTGAATGATACAGCAAATAAACAAAGAACATGAATGATATATAATATAATATTGCTTATTAGAGATGCATGAGTACCGATACTGGTATCGGGTAATTGTCCGATACCGCGCTCATTAACTTGTACTCGTACTCGCAAACGAGGCTCCGATACGAAACATCCGATACCGTGTGCCTAGTGCACGTTGCTGCGTTATGCCTGGTTCACACTACACGATTTTCGCCCTGATTTTCGCTCGGCGACTGGTCGGTGCTAGATTTGCCGGCTCGGGAGCAACTCGGCGTTCGCTCGGCGATCAAAACTCGGCTCTCAATCGCTAAGTGTGAACTATCCAACAACTCGATCTGACCGGCTCGCCGAGCGCTCGGCGACCGGATCGAGTTTTCTAACATGTCAGATATCTGATCCAATAGGTATTGGTATCGGTATCGGCAAGTACAAAAATACATGTACTTGTTTGGGGAAAAAAATGGTATTGATGCATCCCTATTGCTTATCTTAAAATCCACCTAAAGATGGTCTACAACATTAAACCATTGGAAACTCAATAACCACCCTTAATGTACTTGATTTGTTATATAAATGCCACATAGAGATTCAAGTGTTCAAGGTGTGTTGCGACCATGGTGAAAACTAACAGCTGAGAGATAATAATAATATTTAATTGCACCAAAAATATGGTTATAAGAAGATTTCAAAGACCTCGAACGTATCTAGAGACACCATTGGGGGTATTATCCACTTTTGGAAGAAAGCCTATAATTTCATCTTGAAGCATTAGCAATCTAATCAGGACAATTAAGAAGAGAACTTCTGTGTTATTGCAAAAGACTTTCAGGACGACAACCAAGGACTTCATTGTTGGACTCCAAGAGAAATACCAAGGCATTTTAAGAATAAATGTTCTGCCTTCAGTGGTGTACACAATTGAAGTTTATAGGCCCACCAGCATCATATAAGTAGAAAAATAGAACTTTTTCACCACTTATATCTACAGATATATATCTTTGTGATATTTTTTTTGTATAATCCACCCCATTAGTGTGCAAATCCACCTGATTAGCGTGCAAATGAAAATACAATGACAACAATCTCAATCTGGAGCGGGCTTTACAAATTACAATAGCTTTATTTTATTTTTTCAAACCCTTTGGTGGGTTGCAGAAAAATGTGTGGCAAAGAAAAATAATAATAATTAAATAAATAAATTATAACAAGCACAAACACAAAATGAACTTGTAATAATGTACATGAACCCTCCATTGAGGAGGCTTTACATTACATCTTGTATACAACAGTGGGATCAGAGTGCCACGATTTTTATTAATTAAGTTATATTTTGTTTTGTGTTTCGTTTTGATGCATTGTTTGTGTTGCCTGGGTTACGGTAAAAAACTGTATCCTATCTATACTGATAAAGTATTTATAAATGGCAAATAGTGCTGGTCGTACAAAATCTTTAAAATCAATATGCCGACGATTTATTACTGTCATAATACATTTCTGCTAAAAGACAACAAAAGGCATAATACTGCTTATGAGTTCTTTTCTATCCTTCAATCTACTCTGTTTATATCTGACTTTTCATGCTGACCTTCAGGTTCTGGCCATCAAAAGGCAGCGATCCGCTGACCAGTGTGTAGAGGATGACCCCCAGGCTCCAGACATCCACCTCAGGCCCGTCATACTTCTTGCCTTGGAACAGTTCGGGGGCGGCGTACGGCGGACTGCCACAGAACGTGTCCAGCTTGTTGCTGAGCGTGAACTCGTTGCTGAAGCCGAAGTCTGCTATTTTAATGTTCATGTCTGCGTCTAGCAGCAGATTCTCTGCCTGACAGTGAGAGAGCAAACAGATGCTAATGTTATGCAAGAGTATGTGTAAGTGTACGTTTTAAACATTCATCCAAGCACTTCAACTGAACTGTGAACAGTAGCTGTGTAAAGTTGTCTAGATTAATATTGTTAGCTTTCCTGTGAAAGCCTCAATAATGAGGGGTCAGATCAGACCACATCAGATATGCACTACTGGCGCCCAGGTGGCCCAGCGGGATAATCCGCTAGCACACCAGCACACTGGTCGGCTGGGCGCCCTCTAGCAGGCACAATTGGGTGGGAAAGACGGGTTGGTTTATTAGCGCTGTGTAAGGACCTTGGTTGCCCAGGGCGCCTGTACAGAAAGTGGAGGAGCGCAGAGATCAAGGCGTGCACAAAGCCAACCTCACGAGCAAATCCACCAAAGCATGGGAGAATAAGAAGGGATTGGTGGTCTGCGCACATATTGAAGGGAGTGTATGTCACCCAGAAGTCTTTTCTCACTCAATCGCCACTTTTCTTGAGTCACTGGATCAGCCAGCAATCTCCCCATATCTATATTTGTTAGTGTTTAATAAAGCAATAAGCCATGAGAGACCGTGCGTTATCGCGAAGCGGAGTGCCTAAAACATCTTTCCCCGTAATAAAATCATAGCAGTAACGCACGGTCTCTCGTGGCTTATTGCTTTTATAAAACGGTGGTCAACATAAAATATAATAAAATACAACAATGTCCAATTTATAAATGTTTTTATTTACAAAAACACTTACAAAAAGCATTCTTCCACGAAATCAGGTAGTCCGTTAACAGTATTGCTAGGCAACAGGAGGGCGAACATAACATTCGCAATAAACATTCCTCCACAAACACTATTACACTATTTCTTGGACGAAACACCCGCTTAATGATTAGGATTAATCTGTTTATATTAATCTGGACATTTCCATGTATAGTACATGACTTAAAATAGTGTTCAACCAAATTTGTACTTTTTCTTTTCAGTGGCGTATTAATATTGAATGATGTGAGGTGGTCATAGGTGTGCGTATATCAGGGATTTTACAACGGCTTCGAACGTGGCTCAGCCAATCAGATTTTAGGACCGGAACTATCCGTTTTATAAATCGGCTGTATTTGTCTTCTCCAAATCTCTTTCCTGACTTGAACCTGTTCTCAATGACATCCCATGTCAAAAATGAAGAAAAGCGGTAGCCATAGTTAAGTATTCAGTCCAAGAAATAGGTGTCACATTCTACTTAACAGCACGAGCAGGCAGCCGGCATATTTTGAAGCTGTAACTACGGAAAAAAGCTTGACAGACAACAGTCCTTAAAGTCCTAATCTTACCTTGAGGTCCCTGTGCACAATGTGTTTTTGATGGCAGTACTGTACAGCTGATACAATCTAAAGAACAAGATTGAAAAAGAGCAGAAAAACAAAGTTTAGCAGTCAGTGTAGGTGTGCCTGAGAATAAATCGTTCTAATGGTTGCAACATGAAGCTAGGTCTGAACACCAATTAGCCACATTGATTGCCAAGGGCCTGTTTTCCCAGAAATCTCACTGATTAGGCACAAGCCCAGCAACATGGAAAGAGTAAGCCGGATGAAGTTCATTAACAGACAAAAAACCCTTACTCCTTATTTTAATAAAGCAATTCATTTATCACAGAGGGAAAAGCTGTGCAACACCCACGCTACCTGCTGTACCTGCCACCATGATGTCCGAGGTTACACATTTCAATAATTTACCAGATCACTTCATTAAATGTCATTTAATCACTAACAACAGAATTTTAATTTGTTAAAACATAAGTAGTTTAATCTGGTTATATAGCAAATTATGTTTTAGGGAAGGGCAGTGGTCACATTGTGTAGTCACATTTTTCCATTGAAAACAGAAACTAACTATATAATTCTGACAAAAATTAGTGGAGAGGTTACCGCTCATAATAGTTCCCATAGTTCCTGTGTTGTGCAGTGGAAGGATCTGGAAGCATTTGTGTGATGCTGTAATAAGTTTAGTGCTTAAGCCTGACCCAGATAAACCCAGCAGCAGAAGAGCCGGATACCCACAGGAACACAGTGAGGAAGAGGAGAGGGGTGAGACCCTGGCTACTAGAAAATCCACTGGCTGAAGAGATGTGGTCTAATCAACAAATGTTGTTACAAGACCAGAGAGCTGCGGTGCTACTAGTAATTACATGTCACTAGCTGAAGCATCAGCATGTGTCCTATGTTGGCGTTAACTTCCACTGGGCACTGTAGAACAGCAACATGTCCTAAATGTAAATAGCGAGCTGTGCCTTTGATTATACAGTTCTAAGCACAATGCAGACTTATACCTGTCTAAATTTAGCTCTGGCCTCCTTCTCCTTCATCCGTCCATGAGCTACGAGGTAGTCAAACACCTCCCCTGCCGAGAAGATAACACACCACATCAGACAGAATTTATGTCTACACCACATTCCCAAGTGTTTCATATTATTATCTTTATTAAAACATATTGTTACGTTACAAACAAAGGCTGAAATTAGAAATAACAAATTAAGACATTTACTCACCTCCACTGGCATACTCCATCACCAGATAAAGGGTTTTCTCTGTTTCTATAACCTCGAAAAGCTTTACTGTTGATCCAACAGGGAGAGGTTGGAAAAAAGAATACAAAAAGTAAAAAAGGGGGAAAAGGAATAAAATTTTAATTCAGATTTCTGTTTTATGTTGAAAAGCAGCTTACAATGCATTCTTCATCCCATACCAAACAATGAGACAAATTGTTTATATGACATAGTCAAAAGCGACACACATGGCATGACATGGGGAAACTAATTCTCACTGTTTCACAAAGCCTGGAACTGTTGTATTCCACTGACAATTACAACATACAAGGCATTGTGAGAAAATGTGGCATGGTGACTAAGCTGTGAAATAGAGAGACTGGGATTGAATTATTGATAGCAATTCCACATTTTCTAATCCTAGAATCATTTGTTGTGGCTTCAAGCTCTGTAATAAGAGTTATTGAACCATTTCATTGAAGAAGAACACCTTTATTTGTCCTATATACATATACACATGTAGAGTACAATACAATTTATTGCCTGAATAGACCAGCTTGTTTGGACACGGGTCATTGGCCATTGTACGGCTCCCCTAAAGCAGACAGGGTTAAGAACCTTGCTCAACGGCCCAACAGTGGCTGCATAGCAAAGGCTGGATTTTAACCGACAATCCTCTGACTGATAGTCCAAAGCTCCCACTGTCCCAAAAAGCAGTAGTTTCATCCACCCATTTACTTTTTTATCTTCTCATGTTTCCAAATTATGGTCATTGTAGAGCATTCCAATTTGAAATAAATTTCATACAAAACTGCCTGTGAAGAAACAGTTTTTAAACTTGTCGCTCAGTGGCACAGCCAGCAGAAACCGTTTGGGCAGCATATCACTGTGGTAATTAAGCAATAGAACACGAGAGGGAGTGTGTTATCGCGAATAACATCACGGCTGTGATTCGGTCGCAGTGTTCTATTGCTTTTATACAACAGTTTTTAAAAAATAAAGAAAGAAAATAAATCAAAGAAGCCCTGAATTTCATATTAAATATGCTTTAATATTGACAATACCTTCCGCCAAAAAGTAGTTCCACAACGAATATAAAGTTTAACACTACAAAGCAGACATCCCAAGTTGCAAAAACTCATTTCAGGGAGGTAAGAAGAACAAGAAGAAGAAGGCAAGAACCTCCGAAGGGAAAAAAGAAATAAAAAACCTCTCGCACACACCAAAGGATATGGGTGATAACAGAACTTTTAGGAGCTGCTAACTGGGCTATTAGGCTAACTGTTCGCGTAACAAACACATTAATGTTCCCTACATAGTGCACTAGATTGTGTATCAGATCACGGATTTATGTTCCCTACATAGTGCACTAGATTGTGAATTAGACAATTGGTTATGTTCCCTACACAGTGCACTAGATTGTATATCAGATAACGCATTCATGTTCACTACATGGCGCGATCGGGAAAAAAGTCTGTGTCGCCTGCGTGCGCGTTTGTGTGCATGAAGCTTGTCGTTACTGGCAACGCGTCAGCGGAGTAATACAGTTGTGGTGTGAAAAGGCTGTGCTGTTATCACGAATATCAGCACGGTTAGAACGCTTCTCAACCAATCAGATTGTAAGGTCGGAACTAACTGTTGTATAAGTGGCAATATACGCCAAGGTTAACGAAGCACAAAACGCTCATCATGTGAATGTAATCTTAACGGTAAAATGATGAGTTTGCACAATTATACCAATATTGTACTAGTATAGTCAGATAACTGCCATGTTTCATTACTATGATTTTAGCCAAAATAAATCAAAAAGGTAAAAAGTGTCCATTTTATGAAATTAGGGGTGTAGCAAGGCAGGAATACACCCTGGCCAGGGCACTATTCCATCACAGAGCATCATCTAGCCCTTCTACCTACTGTAATGTATTTTAAACTAAAGGAGGGAAAAGAACCTATGTAGACACTGGCAGAGTGAACTAAACTTCTAAGACTCTGACCAAAGTCAAGAAACAAGCCACAAGACCCTGGAGCTGTGCTTCATACACAATGCCAGCTGTACCACCATGCTGTCCTAAGTAGTGATTAAGGAAACCATGATCATTCTTAAGCTATTTTAAGTAAAATACTGTAAATCTATTACTATTATGCTGATTATGCATTATTTCCAGTCGGATTAGAAAGCCTTCTAATCGTTAGCAGTTTCTGGTAAAAAATCTTGTGGTATAAGGGTTTCTAACTGCTCACCCCTGTCTCATCAAAGGACCAAAGTGAAACCTGAAAATGTAATACTGATCAGCAACAAAGGCAACCCTACCACCCGAACTTCCACCAAACCACAATATTATAGCTACACTGAATTACAGACCACTTCCTGTTTTAATGAAGAGCCGGTACCAAAAGCTTACAAGAATAATGGGCTTTTCTATTCAAAACAAGAGAAAATGGGTCACTGCTAGGGAAGGGGTAGCTTGTGACCAGACACAATAACCTCACTAAGGGTAAAATCCCCTGGGCCTGAATAAGTGATAGCTGTGCAAGTGTTGCAAAAGGGAATCTCGAGAGTGTGCAGTCAGAGTGACACCATGATAACATCTAAACTGCACATCCAGTCAAACTGTTAGAGCTTAACAACACAGTAAACAATTATGTACAGTAGTTTGTTCAATCCTGAACAACCTTATATTTTATTCTGCAGATTTCATCACATCAGACTATGCTCATTTCTCATCACAGAAACTGAGCAAATTCTCTTTCTGCTTTTATGTTTCATATCAAATTTCCACTACAAAGCATTCAGAATGCAGCTCATCTGGCTTACAACCTACCCACATTCTATAGGAAGAATTTACTAGCAGTTCTTTAATGGCTTCCTGTTCAGGGATTAAAATCAAAACTATTTTCTAAAAAAGCCAGAAAAGGCTTTGCTTCTAATAATCTGCATCCTTGATTCACTTGAAAAACAGCTGATTTTCATAAGGCTAATGACATATTTAAATAATACTTTATATAAAGCCTCTTCTAATGCTTTTTGTTGTTCCTTGCACTACTCTGAAACATACAAAAATATGCTAGGTCATCTCGGACTTCTTTTTTTTTTTTTTACTGCTGAATCACCTTATTATACAACCTAATAAAAAGATAAAAACTAAAAATATGCTAGGTCACAGATATTAATACAGTAACTTAAATAATAACTTTATTAAAGCATAAGGTCCATAGTTTAACTTCGTGGCGAGGCCTCCTAATTACTTTTTTAGTGAATATACAAAAAAATATGACTATAATTGGTAACTATTTAGGGCCCTTAAACATTGAGCTAGTTCGACTGTACCAATTAAAAAGAACAAAAGACAGAAGTCTCTTACAAGGGTCAGGAAGAAAAGCCAAACTGTTGGCTTGGAAATTCAGGGGCTAGCCTTATTTTGTGTGTGTGTATGACATACACCGATCAGCCATAACATTAAAACCACCTCCTTGTTTCTACACTCACTGTCCATTTTTCAGCTCCACTGACCATATAAAAGCCCTTTGTAGTTCTACAATTACTGACTGTAGTCCATCTGTTTCTCTACATACTGTTTTTGCCTGCTTTCACCCTGTTCTTCAATGGTCCGGACCCCCACAGGACCACCACACAGCAGGTATTATTTAGGTGGTGGATCATTCTTAGCACTGCAGTGACAATGACATGGTGGTGGTGTGTTAGTGTGTGTTGTGCTGGTATGAGTGGATCAGACACAGCAGAGCTGCTGGAGTTTTTAAATACCGTGTCCACTCACTGTCCACTCTATTAGACACTCCTACCTAGTTGGTCCACCTTGTAGATGTAAAGTCAGAGACGATCGCTCATCTGTTGCTGCTGTTTGAGTTGGTCATATTCAAGACCTTCATCAGTGGTCACAGGACGCTGCCCACGGGGCGCTGTTGACTGGATATTTTTGGTTGGTGGACTATTCTCAGTCCAACAGTGACAGTGAGGTGTTTAAAAATTCCAGCAGCGTGTCTGATCCACTCATACCAGCACAACACACACTAACACACCACCACCATGTCATTGTCACTGAAGTGCTGAGAATCATCCACCACCTAAATAATACCTGCTCTGTGGTGGTCCTGGGAGAGTCCTGACCATTGAAAAACAGCATAAAAGGGGGCTAACAAAGCATGTAGAGAAACAGATGGACTACAGTCAGTAATTGTAGAACTCCAAAGTGCTTCTATATGCTAAGTGGAGCTGATAAAATAGACAGTAAGTGTAGAAACAAGGAGGTGGTTTAAATGTTATGGCTGATCGGTGTATAAATGTGCCTACAGTTAGAATCAAAATCGGAATTAGATTTATTATCATAAATGATAAATCGTACGTGTTTTACATACAAGGAATTTGATTTGGTGTACTGATGCCTGACACAGAAAAAGATAAAAACTAGTAATATTAAACAGTTCAATAAAGTATTCTGTAGTAGGAAAGTGTCCAGTAAGCAGTGTAGAGTGCAAGTACAATTAATTGCATTTATGTGAAGATACATCACAAAAGTGCAAATGTTTTATGCAGGATGTGCAGATGTTTTTCAGTAATATGATGTGCACTGTCCATGAGGGGGATGGAGAGTGAGGGTCAGAGAGTCAGCATCAGTGTGTCAGTTGCTCTTTTGCTATACTGTTTATATTACGGTATAGATAGAATTGTGGAGGAGTGTAAGATTTTATTTATACAGGACTTTTAACAAGCAAACAATAGATAATAATCCTGTGTGAACCCATATGATCAATGATACAAAGCAGTGTTTTTTTTCCTTTTTTTCTCCCACCTTAGCGCCTCAAATTTCTGCCCGTCAATCATCCTCTCACTAATGCTGGTCCCCACTCCTGATTGGGGAGGACGAGGCTGCTCCACACCCCCTCTGACACGTGCACAGCAATCGAACATCTTATCACCTACACTTGACGAGTGCAGTGCAGTACAGCGCTGTGTACGTGTGCCACACCCTCTACCGCACTCCTTTCCCATCTTCCGTGCAGGCGCCACCAACCAGCCAGCAGAGGTCGTAATCGCACTAGTCTGAGAGAGAGTCCCCATCCGGCTTAAGCCCGCCCCCTATCTGAACAACAGGCCAATCATTTTTTTATGTGGCCGCTCAGCCTCAGCCTTCGGAAGGCAGAGCCGAGATTCGATACGATGTATTCGAGATCTCAGCTCTGGTGAACAGCGTGTGTTTTTACCGCTGCGCCACCTGAGCGGCCAAAGCAGTGTTTTTGTGATCGGAGGGGGACCACATGGCCAGTTAAACAGGCTTGTTTAAAGAAGAAAGATGACCTGCAGATAAAATTGCAAATGCTAATAATGGACCCTGCCTGACTTACCCAATAAATAAACTATAACAAAGTAAAAAAGCATGTGATTGGTGTAAAAAGAGGTTATTAGAACCTCTGTAGAACTCACCAATATTTGGATGGTTTAGAATCTTCATTATTCTTACTTCCCGGAAGAGCTATAAAAGAAAAAAAAAATCAATTAGAACATGCAGGCAACATCAACCACACTTTTATTACAATGATTGTCACATGACTTTTTGTATTTTCTGTTTATGCATTTCCCCAATTATCCTCCTAATCTAGTCTGCATCTTTTAGTGTGTCTGTGTAAGAACCCAGCAGAGCTTGAGATCTCAGCACTGGTGGGCTAGTGTATTTTACCATTGCGCCACCCGAGCACCCACATCACACATTAATTTTATTTCATATAACTAAATACAGTGGACCCTTGACTTACAAATTTAATTGGTTCCGAAGGGCTGTTCTTAAGTCAAAATGTTAGTTAGTTAGTTGTTAGTTAAACCTATTTTTCCCATAAGAAATAATGTAAATAGAATTAATCTGTGCCAGACCTCTCAAACCACCCCCATACCTAACCTTTCTAATGTCTTAAATGGTCTTTTTTGTTATAAATACACATATATTTTCCCTTAAATCTTAAATTATAGAATAGAAATTGCTGTAATAAACAATAATAAACAACAATACACAGTAGTACTCTACATAAAAACACACATCACAGTACAGTACATGTGCTGTACCAAACTCAACTTGTTCGTGACGTCACGTGTTTCGCGAATTTCAGTTCGTAATCCGAAATTTGTTCGTACGTTAAGTTGAAAAAGATCGTTCTTAACCCAAAATGTTCGTATGGTAAACCGTTCGTAACTCAAGGGTCCACTGTACCTTCTTAAACACAGACAGTTGTGCCTGTACAACACCCAGCCAGGGTGTTAGCAAAGCTAAGAGGCAAACCTGAGTTCAAGTCTAAGCCATGCCCATCTAGATTTTTTAAATAGACAACAACATGTGATGAGGTTGCATTTGCACACACAGTCCAATCAGACTGCAAAGTGTAAGCATATGAATCACAGGATTTGGGTGTACCAAACTGTTAAAATTTTGTGCTAATATTCAAAATACACAAGATTTCCAAAACTGCACCACATCCATCCTAGTTTTAAGGAACAGTGTTGGAAAATAAAATATAGTTATGAGTATGTGACAGTCGAGCATTATCGCATCACAAAAAGAAGCTCAGTTATCACTGAGCAAATGTGGCAAATTTGTAGTTCTAAATATCATTTACATGTATGGCATTTAGCAGATGCTTTTTTTAATCCAAAGTGACTTACTATTATACAGTGTCAACAGTTAGGGGGTTAAGGGCCTTACTCGAGGGTTAAACAACAGCAACCTTGCCGCTCAGGTGGCGCAGCAGTAAAAACACAAGCTGAAACCAGAGCTGGGATCTCGAATACATCGTATCGAATCTCAGCTCTGCCTGCCGGCTAAGGCTGAGCGGCCACATGAACAACGATTGGACTGTTGTTCAGATAAGGGCAGGACTAAGTCGTATGGGGTCTCTCTCTCATGACTGGTGCAATTACGACCTCTGCTGGCTGATTGATGGCGCCTGCACATAGATGAGAAAAGAGTGCTCTCAGGGTGTGTCTCTCCGTACACAATGCTGAGCTGCACTGCACTCGTCAAAGTGTGGGTGATAAGATGCATACGGCATGCTGCCCACGTGTCGGAGGGGGAGTGGGTTAGCTTCGTTCTCCTCAATCAGAGCAGGGATTGGCATTGGTGGAGAGGAAGCATGACGCAATCGGGCAATTGGACGCGCTAAAAAGGGAGAAAAAGGGGAGAAAATGCATGTGATGTGAGCATGCTTTTACATCTAATATTCTTTTAGAAATCACCTTATCAAGAACTTATTTATTTCATGTGAAAAAAAACCAAATCCTTATTAAACTCACATTATTTTTAATAATGTCCAATAAAATGAGGGGAAATCAAATGAGTGACTTTAAGTGACTGTAAAATCATATTTAGATTTTAGAATAATTATAAAGTACATAAATTAATGGGTTTATTTTAATAATGCACAATGTTCCTGCCACATATCTTCTAAACACAGAAAATTAGCATGTAAATCTTGTGCCATTATTGTAGCTGTGACACATTCCTTCCTTCTCTCCTCATCTGCTCTATAAACACACATTCCTGGACAGAAAAAGGTTTACGGTGGCTTAAGCCCAAACTGTTGGCATGTTCTGACCCTGTGACCCTCCCTCAGTTACAGGCAATCTTATAAGCCAACCCACCTACACAAGGATGTGATACATTATACCATGACCACGAGCTTGTTGGACATCCCTTTAAAAAAACAAATAGGATTAAAACCAGAGTGACCTCTATGTGATCTTTTCAGCTATAATAACAGCCACTTTCCTGATAAGGTTTCTCACAAGTCTCGGAAGTGTTTCTGTGGGAATTTGTGCCCAATCAGTCAAAAGAGCATTTGTATGACAAATGTTAGTCAAAAAAGCCTCAATTGAAGTTCCAGTTCATTCCAATGCTGTTCAGTAGGACTGAGGTCAGGGCTTTGTGCAGGCCAGTGGAGTTTCTTTAAAGCAAGATTTACTTCATGTATTTAAAGACTTCGCCTTGTGCACATGGGCACAGTCATGCTGGAACAGAAATGGTCTTTCCTTAACTTCCCTAAACATATAGTTGGAAGAATATAATTTCCTATATATAATTGATTTATTACACCTGTTAACAATGTATTGGCTAAAATACATGAAGTAAAAAATAAGTAGGGTGTCCCAATACTTTGTCCATGTAGTGTTTGACAGAATTGGCAGTAAAAAGTAGCTCAAATCATATGGCAGAATTACAGGGTTTGTAAATTCTTCCAAAAAAGGCACATCAGCTAAGCTCCCAGTCAGCCTTGATCACACATTTTCTTTTACATTTATTGTATTATTGTACTTTTACCACTTTATGCTTCCATTCAGTTGCTAATGCACCATTCTCCCCTCTGTTCACAAGCTCTTATTCAAGTTTTTTCCCCCTTCCATTAAGATGAGCATATTGCCATTTAACCCCAGTCTGAAAGTCCCGGCACTCTGCAGTGAAAGCGCTCTCAGAGCACATAAACCCAAACCAAACACTGTGCTTTAGTCTTACCGCACACAACAATGCACCAATACTACCAATTCTATCTGTATGTGTATGTATACCATACAACCAGACAGTAGAAGGTGCTGTAGCAGCAGCAAGAAGGTGACGCCCAACAACGGCCCTTTCTTTCTCAGACACCGCCCACTGTTGTAGAGCAGTGGTTCCCAACCACCGGTCCGCACAGAAAGAATAAATAATTAACATTTTTTCTGTTTTATTGACAATCACACTCTGAAAGATGTTTTATTTTGAAAAAATGCATTCTCCTTTAATAACATCCAACTGTTTCTCTTGACCCGTTTGACACTCACTATTTCAGTCACGTCGCATAATTTCATTTTAAATCCTCTCGCCCCCGCCGGTCTGTGAAATTATATCTTATATGAAACCGGTCCGTGGTGCAAAAAAGGTTGGGGACCGCTGTTGTAGAGCACTTGACCAATCCGGCGGCACAAACTGTTACCTAAAGTGATTGTATATATGCTGAACACAGCTTCAAACAGGGTTTTCCTCCAATCTTTAACACAAAAAACACATTTGTGTCCTGTAATACTGATAACAAGTGGGCTTAGGTAAGCATGTGCTTTATCAATCTAATAAAAAAATGTTATGTTTCACATTAAGACTTTATTGGATTTTAAAAAAGGACAGCCTCTGAACCAAGTTGAAATATTTATGTAAGCAACACAAATAAAATCAACACACAGGTGTTAATCTATTCAATTATAATGCTGAGCTGCAGCTTGTTAAGAGGCAGTTTTTGGCTTTGGTGCAGCGGTAAAATGTTAGCCCACTACTGCTGAGATCCTGAGTTCAAATCTCAGCGGAGGGCGCTTAGATGGTGCAGCGGTAAAAAAACACTAGTCCGCACTAGCTAGATCTTGAGCTCTCAGATGCCTACACAGACACACGATCGGCTGTGTCTCTGAAGGTGGAGGGACAATGGCTGAAACAGGGATTTTCTGGGTAAATAAAAGAAAAACAGAAAAACACATATAAAGACTATTGGCCAGTCGGACACCTACACAAACATAATTGGCTACTACTTGTCAGTGCGCTCTCAGTGCTGTTTCTAAGCTAAAAGTTTCTAAGATAAAAATAAGAATAAGATAATAAATTAAAAATAAGAAGGGTTGAGCCAGAAAGGAGACCCGACATAAAAAATGTTTAAGGGAGCAACCGAAAGTAGAAGAACCCTTCAGTACCCACTTTGGTGAGTTGGAGTCTACAGTAGAACACCCTATCTGACCTGACCTAAAGTAGCAGTTGCGGCACCGTGTTATCGTGTGAGATTTTTTGTGCCAGCACTGTGGCAGCTCAGCTCCACAAGGTCATGCATCTGTTCTTTATAAACATACATAGGTTCAAGTGCAAAAGGCTAAATTTAGTGTCTAGTACGGCTTGTGACTGTGAACGTGAAAAGCAGTAACATAATCTCAACAGCCTTCACCAGCTGATAGTGTACAGGAGAGCTAAAACTGGACTGAACGAATGAGTCACATACACACTGACTCCAGAACTGACTCCTGACTGCACAGAACAGACCACTACATGGCACATGGAAAGCAACGCTGACCGGTTTATGAATGAGACAATGTAAGAACACAGGGGAAAGCAGGAATTTATGAACTCAAAGCGTTCATTAGTTAAAACTTGAACATATAACAGAGCACTACACACCCATCTAGCTCTGGAGTCAGGTCATGATTAGGAGATAAAAGCAAAACGTGTCTTTGAAATTTCAATGCCATGCAAGCAACCTCCTGGCTTACGAAGACAGAAGGTATGTTGGGAATCAGTGTGAGTGGGTGGTGAGTCCAAACCGCTAATCACTGTACTAATTAAAAATAAGCCACTACTAACGTGCTAACGAGCGGAAGACATCCAGACACTGAGAGAACAGAGCTGAGAGGAAGAGCACCAAATCATGTGATCAAGTGGTTCAAATCCCCAACACAGATAGTCGTGAGCAGTATCCATGTTAAAGAGTTTGGAAATCAATTACCTTCAACAACGTAGCCAGGCCTACATTATCAACAAGACATACAGCCACCACTGAAGACAGACAGGCTGTGGAGTGATGCCTAGAACAGTGGATTCAGACTTTTCAGGCTTTTCAAACCCCCCGCCACAATCCATGGCAGTCATTAAATAACACTCATAAATTTAATGAAAGAATAAATAGAACCTACAATACACAGCACAGTCTTACTTAATAGTTGAATGTAAACCTAGAACATCCAGCAATGATGCGAGGCTCCCTGTTTTGACCCCCCCACCATGTGTCCACAGAACTGAATTGCAAGGTTTCCAAACTCAGTTATCTGAGTCGTGTTTTTAGATGCTTTATACTTCGACATCTTGGACATATTGACTAAACGACTGCTAACTGAATTGCCGTAGGATTGCTAGGACCAGCTCATAGTCCAAATTAACCAGTAAACATGAGGCATTTGAATGCTATGCGAATGAAAAATTTTAAATTGCTAAACATAAACCTTACATTTTGAATTTTACAGCAAATTGCATATTACTCGGGAAAAAGTTAATTCCACAGCTCATATCAAAGTATGCTGTATATTGTTTTCCTTACTCTTCATTTACTCAGTACCATGTAATGGCCTATCACCACACTTGTCTTGTGTTCCTATCCCCTTCACATTTTAGGTCCAAAAATGTACCTTGTATTTCTTGTAGGTCCTTGTATTCATTAAACTATTTATTTGCACGGTGTATAGTGTATTGTTTGCACTTGTTCTTTGTTGCACCTTGGTCCTAAAGGAAGTTTGTTTAGATTCAGTAATATAACATCCCTAGTCTAGACCTCAATTGAAGTCCACCTGTTGCAATCTTAATTTACACTTTACAAGAAAGATCTTGAGTGGTCCAGTGGAAGGAGTGCACACGAAGGCCGAATGTACACACACACGCTTTAATAGATTTTGTCTATGGACTGTTTCAAAGTTAAATTGCATTATGGTAGTAACAGGTACATGTTCATCCCTTTATATCTGTTTTTATTTTGTTGAAGTGTGTATACATCTTGGCCACCTTTGTACATAAATAAGCACATTATAATCTATATTTGTACATTTCCAAAAGTCTGCTGAACCACTGACATTTGAGTTTACTTTTTAAGCTCCATGACAGTGACCTGAAATCAGAGCCACAGCACCTGCAGGATAACCTACATGGTTTATTGTGCTGGTCTGAAAGGCTGTTTGAGCTTGTTGTTTGAAAATGTGAGAAGGCTTTCTAAAATCAAGTTAACACATTTGCCAATGTATAATATGGCAGAAGACAAAAAAACAAGGCTTCGAGAAGAAATCTCTTTTTATATTCTCCATGATTTGTAAATCATTTACCACTTATTATGATTGAGCACACTAAGGAAAAGAAAAATACTGAACTAACATCTAACAGGAAAACAGGTAAGCCCCCTCAAAGCAATGGAATTCCCGATCATGCACAATTCTCTCTGGATCTCAGCAGGTGATTGGCTGCCCTGCTGCGAAGCTTTGAAGTAGGAAGCTCACCCCACCCATTTCTGTCAGAACACTCTCGAACA
This sequence comes from Trichomycterus rosablanca, assembly GCF_030014385.1. NCBI lineage: Eukaryota > Metazoa > Chordata > Actinopteri > Siluriformes > Trichomycteridae > Trichomycterus > Trichomycterus rosablanca. Next base: position 31,256,570 of record NC_085996.1, read on the forward strand.
GGAAGCTGCACGTGGAGATGTGGCTCGGGTGGCAGCGAGATGTGCTTACACCCACAGGAAAATGGGGGCATGCATATGACCATCGAGACTAATACACAACTATGTTATATTTAGGGTTGTTGCAATGATGTCTGTAAGGGCCTGGTGCTCTCAAACACAGTATATACAGTGTATCACAAAAGTGAGTACACCCCTCACATTTCTGCAGATATTTAAGTATATCTTTTCATGGGACAACACTGACAAAATGACACTTTGACACAATGAAAAGTAGTCTGTGTGCAGCTTATATAACAGTGTAAATTTATTCTTCCCTCAAAATAACTCAATATACAGCCATTAATGTCTAAACCATTGGCAACAAAAGTGAGTACACCCCTTAGTGAAAGTTCCTGAAGTGTCAATATTTTGTGTGGCCACCATTATTTCCCAGAACTGCCTTAACTCTCCTGGGCATGGAGTTTACCAGAGCTTCACAGGTTGCCACTGGAATGCTTTTCCACTCCTCCATGACGACATCACGGAGCTGGCGGATATTCGAGACTTTGCGCTCCTCCACCTTCCGCTTGAGGATGCCCCAAAGATGTTCTATTGGGTTTAGGTCTGGAGACATGCTTGGCCAGTCCATCACCTTTACCCTCAGCCTCTTCAATAAAGCAGTGGTCGTCTTAGAGGTGTGTTTGGGGTCATTATCATGCTGGAACACTGCCCTGCGACCCAGTTTCCGGAAGGAGGGGATCATGCTCTGCTTCAGTATTTCACAGTACATATTGGAGTTCATGTGTCCCTCAATGAAATGTAACTCCCCAACACCTGCTGCACTCATGCAGCCCCAGACCATGGCATTCCCACCACCATGCTTGACTGTAGGCATGACACACTTATCTTTGTACTCCTCACCTGATTGCCGCCACACATGCTTGAGACCATCTGAACCAAACAAATTAATCTTGGTCTCATCAGACCATAGGACATGGTTCCAGTAATCCATGTCCTTTGTTGACATGTCTTCAGCAAACTGTTTGCGGGCTTTCTTGTGTAGAGACTTCAGAAGAGGCTTCCTTCTGGGGTGACAGCCATGCAGACCAATTTGATGTAGTGTGCGGCGTATGGTCTGAGCACTGACAGGCTGACCCCCCACCTTTTCAATCTCTGCAGCAATGCTGACAGCACTCCTGCGCCTATCTTTCAAAGACAGCAGTTGGATGTGACGCTGAGCACGTGCACTCAGCTTCTTTGGACGACCAACGCGAGGTCTGTTCTGAGTGGACCCTGCTCTTTTAAAACGCTGGATGATCTTGGCCACTGTGCTGCAGCTCAGTTTCAGGGTGTTGGCAATCTTCTTGTAGCCTTGGCCATCTTCATGTAGCGCAACAATTCGTCTTTTAAGATCCTCAGAGAGTTCTTTGCCATGAGGTGCCATGTTGGAACTTTCAGTGACCAGTATGAGAGAGTGTGAGAGCTGTACTACTAAATTGAACACACCTGCTCCCTATGCACACCTGAGACCTAGTAACACTAACAAATCACATGACATTTTGGAGGGAAAATGACAAGCAGTGCTCAATTTGGACATTTAGGGGTGCAGTCTCTTAGGGGTGTACTCACTTTTGTTGCCGGTGGTTTAGACATTAATGGCTGTATATTGAGTTATTTTGAGGGAAGAATAAATGTACACTGTTATATAAGCTGCACACAGACTACTTTTCATTGTGTCAAAGTGTCATTTTGTCAGTGTTGTCCCATGAAAAGATATACTTAAATATCTGCAGAAATGTGAGGGGTGTACTCACTTTTGTGATACACTGTATATGCTAAATTGGAAGGAAAAAAATTGTTGATAGTGTTTATTATTGGCACAACCAGCAGAAAGTAATTTTGTTGTGTATCAAGGCTTAAACGCTGCAGTATGCTATAGTATGTGCCAGGCTTTTGGTGAACGAAAGCCACCTGAGTGTTAGAGCAGCAGATAATCCGGTAAGTACTGTTAGTTAATTTTGTCCCTAAGGTTGTCGTCAGTAATGCAAAACAACTGGTTTCCAGTGAATTGAAATAAATGAGCAAGTACTAAACAATAGGCTAGCTCACCTGCTAACATTGCTAGCCAACAAAATTATTTTTGTTTAGCTTGAACTTCAGATGTGAAGATCACCCTGTCGTGTCTAAGAGGGAGAGGCCAGCTGACTGTAATTTATAGTAAAATAGCTAGTAGATACATAACAAACATCTGGTTTATTTAGGATTATTTAGGGTTTTTAAAAAAAATGTTTAACAGTTTAGATCGCAATAAACATTAAGAGGTCAGAAACACCTTTCTTATATACAGTATGACTATTATATAAAATTCACCATGCTCCTAAAATTGGCTGTTCCTTCTTTCGATCTACCGTAACGCCCTACAAAGAACCTCCCCTTCAGATCTCAATGAGCAAAGCAGCTTATGATCAACACATTTATGAGTTCAGTTATTACAGCAAAATGTCCTATTAGCTTTGTTTTTTTTATTTGCTATGGACAGAGCTGTTGATACTGACCTAAATAGAGGTTTCGTATACAAACTGGAATAAAGCCAGAAAAATGGCCACAACACTCAATCCCTCTGCAGGCGTCATGTAACAACAATACCACCACTGACAAGCCCACAGGGTGCACAGGGGTCTCTTGACTGGTCTAGTTGGCCAGTAGCCCACTTTCCTCAAAAGCCTGTTAATGTGTTTTTCCTCTCTAACTTCCTGCATTGTTCCCTGTTACTCCAGGACATAAATACATCCATAATGCAGGCCTAACCTGCTGCACTCCGCAATGCTCTGCTTTCATGACAGTGTTTCCATGTCACTCATCACAAAGTTCCTAGTTAACCTTTTCTTTCTCTGGCAGTCTGAACTTAAAACTCTGCCATACCACTGTACCACTGAACTCAATGTGATCTCATTATATAGAGCAAATTACAGAATTACTTTATAGTTTAAGGTTTAGAAGACAGTCTGAATGGCAGGTCACATCATGAAGCGTCTGCTTGGTCACTTTGTGAAGAGGGTGTGGTTGAGCTGAGACTCGTGGACTTGTCCACTAGAAATTTAGTGGTGGCTTAGCATTTGGTACTTTAGGATATGAATGGTAATTTTGCCGATTCGGTCCGGGTCCTTTCTGTGTGGAGTTTGCATGTTCTCCTCTTGTCTGTGTGGGTTTCCTTCAGGAGCTCCGGTTTCCTCCAACAGTCCAAAAACATGCAAGTAAGGTAATTTGGAGATACAAAATTGTCCATGACTGTGTTCTGTGAATCTTGTGAAACCACTAATTACCTGTCCTGTCATAAATGTAACCAAAGTGTGTAAAACATGATGTTAAAAATCCTAAGAAAATAAAAATAAAAAACAAATGTCATCGGTTGACGGAAAACCAATAATCAAAAAGCCCCATAATAATATAAAACACGTCACTTAGTTTGATATCAATGTTTTAATATGTTATTTTTAAAATAGAGTGTAACATACTGTACATGGCATTAATAATGCTAATCACACCAGCACAACAATAATGTATGTATTGTATATTATCTGCTATACTTATATACTCTATACTTATATACTAATTTATTCTCATTCATTTAGCCACTGTAGTCACCTTTCATAACTCTGTAATTATATACTAGTCTATACACTGGACAATCATTATCTATTTACTGTTCTTAATATACACTGATCAGTCATAACATTAAAACCACCTCCTTGTTTCTACACTCACTGTCCATTTTATCAGCTCCACGTACCATATAGAAGCACTTTGTAGTTCTACAATTACAGACTGTAGTTCATCTGTTTCTCTGCATACCTTTTTTAACCTGCTTTCACCCTGTTCTTTAATGGCCAAGATCCCACAGTGAGATAAAACTGTTCTTGTGTTGTCTTGTGTAAAAATTGCTTTTCTGGTGTCAGGCATGTGTACTTGTTGTCTTTCCTGTGCTTTATCGTAATAGGTGTTTTGCAGATTTCACAGGTTGGGGGGTTTTCCGCTGAGGGTGGGTAAGAGTGTTTTAAATCAGAACTCAAAGTTTCAAGGTTAGAAATTAATTTACATGATGTTTTGAATCGACAGTATTAATCGAACAATGACTTTATTGTCAGTTATCGGTTAACTGGTTATTCATTGACATCCCTAATGTTGGAATTTAAGGGAAAAGGAAAAGTTCTGCTTGGCTGTTAATCGTGTCTGAATGCATGTGTGCTACAGTAATAGGGGTGATCTGTTTATATTTTAAAAACTAAATAAAAGCCAAAACCTTAAAAAGCATAAAATGGTTAACATTTAAGAGCACATAAGACAATACAGTGTTCACCATATTAAGACCAATCCTGCTTCTATATTTAGGTCTGGATTCTTCATATAAAAATAACTAATTCCAGTTCATGTGGTGCTCAAGTGAGCGATCATTTGACAGCTCAGGACAGATGAGAAATACAGTCAGCAGTTTCCAGTCATATGTAAAGTATTTACAGTCCTAACATCCAAGGACAAAGACGCTTCATACAGCGCTTCAAAAACAGTGTAGAAAGGGTGTAGGGGTGAGGCAAAGCTGATTGCTTAATAATGTTGAAAGCCTAAAAAGCACTCATGAATGAAACACACCCAGGCAAAGAAAGACTAAACACTTGCTTCCGAGCCCCAGCGCAGAATACGGAGTAGACTAAACATCTTATTCAAGTTAATGAGAGGTGCAACTGAGAGAGCGGCAAAGGGGTGGCAAATCCTTTCCTGAACACCTCTGGGAGGGTTCTGGGAAAGAATGGGCTTTATCTTCTCTTTGAGCACACTTCTGGAATTAATTCAGAAAGAATGGGTTTTATCTGCTCTATAAACACAGCTCGGGGATTAATCACCAACAAATGAGCTTCAGCAGCTCTTTGTTTGTACCAGCCATGTTCATATGAAACCCATTTTTCAAATGCCACTCTATTTAAACGCATCACAACAGAGATGTGCAAGAGGCACTAATAGTTATAGTAGGAATGCCCCAAAAGACACTTTTCTTTTTGAATTAGGCTTTGTATTGGCTCATAATAATTAATTGGTATCAGATTAGTTTACATGTTTTTTTGTTTTTTTTTAACTAATATTTAATACACAAAATTTGTGATTAATAATCTCAGTGATCAATATTTAGTATTTTATTTTTCAATTTAAAGAAGTAATTTAACAAAATTACTAGCAGATGGCACTTGGGTGGCACAGTGCTAAATTATGCTAGCCCACCACCTCTAAAATCCAGGGCGGGAATCCCCACCTGTGTTTTTGGCATCTACAAACAGACATGATTGGCTATGACTGGGAAGGGACATGGAATGAGTAAGGCTATGCAATGGATTGGCCCCTTGACTGGGGTGCGTTACCAATGATCCCAAGGAAACTGGACCCACTGCGACCCTGACAAGGATAAAGCAGTGGTAAAGCATGAAAATGAAATGAAATAATAGCAACTGAGTGATCCGAAACTAAAGGTCTAAAGGAGGGGGTGGTCGGGTGGTGCAGTGTTCTACACCACTGCGGAGTGCTCAAACTCACAAGTTTGAACCTGGCTGCACAGGTTTATTAGAAGAAAGGTCGTATAACCTCTCTTTAAGCTCCCACTACAATGTGCAATTTCAGGGACGAGTTTGGGTGTCTGTGCAATTTGGGGGTCACATGGAGCTTAGCATGGCTCTACGTATGTGATACGACTCTGTGTGGGAACCCAACACTAGCAGGTAGGGACGTCCCAATCACGTTTTTTTGTTCCCAACCCCGATCCCGATCTTTAATATTGATCCCGATCCGATACCGAGTCTCAAACCGATACTTGTATTTTCTAGACATTGTCTAGATAAGAACTAGATAATACTGTTCACACAGTGCACACTTCAAGTACATTACAGTTATTCAAATTAATCCAATGTACATGTTTAACAACTGAATAGCTCTGCAGTGCTGTAGGAAAAAAATTGCCTGCATCCAAGCTATTGCTTAATGTTCTTTTATTTTTACAAAATAAAATATAAACAAACTTAGTGCAGCATTGTAGTAGTAAAACTTGAACACTCGAAATTAAGTGAAGGTTCTTTTTGAGGAAAATCAGCATCTCTGCCGTGTTAGCGGACAGCCGGTTCCTCTTTTCATCATATAATAATAAACTCGCTGTATTCGACTGAGTGTTTATTTTTTAGGTGGCGTATCAAATTGGTAGTAATTGTAGATCGTTTGGTTAAATGACATCTGGTTTGTTTCTTATGAGCCACCGTACTTGTATGTGTGTTGTAACTGTAACAAACTTTTCTGTGGTTGTATTGAGACAATGGTTTGATGGACGTTTCTACGCGAAGTGAGTGTGTTTTGACCCTTTGGGGCTTCCATAGTGCATGGAATCGCGTGCTTGGCTAACGCGATGACTCTAGCTGTCCACTATTCGGTACCGTAACAGAAGAAGTTAATAAAGAGTTATGCTCCCGAGAATTTGTGAATATACCGTATCGGGACATCCCTACCAGAAGGTGATAAGAAGACTGGACACTGGGTGTTACAGGGGGTGTGTGTTGATCTGGCTCTCCATTATCAGATTGGGGCTTGTGCAAGCAGCACCAGATTGACAATCAGGGATTGGAAACGACTACAATAGGAGATAAAGGGGAAGGAGGATTCCCCGTGTGCTAACAGGGTATGTGAGCCTAATTAAAAGGCCAGTAAATGTAAACAATATTTAAAATATCTGATTTAGTGCTGCACCTGATGCACTAATACCAGTTCAACACAAACGACTGTGGCGTCACATTAACAAAGTTGCTGCAGTGCTGAGAATAGTAAACACCACACAAATGTTTTTGTGGTATCAGCCTCATGCTTAACTTCCTTATTAGTCTGAGAGGAAGGTGACAAGATGTATAATGTGTTTGTTATTTTCTAATAAACATGTTTGTTTATTTGGAGCATTAATATCTAAAATTTTTATTATTTTTATTAAACCTCTACAATTGCAATTATCTATTCCCATATCGATTCCCAATTTTGTTAGTTTTTATATTATATTAACAGCACCAGTGAGGGTCAGGGAGTACCGTAAGAAGAAAACAAAAGCCATAATGATATTTATGAGCCTATTTTGTATTTATTTGTAATGAAGTACATGTTAAAAAGTGGCTTCCATCTTAGTTCTGACCTGTCTGTTCTCCTGGCAGGGCCCTACCAGGTCAGCTGATCAACCCTCAGGGTCTGTGTGAAAACCTAGTGAGCTGCCTTGTTGCCTACTGTCTACCTAGAAAGCTGCCTCAGTAGAAAGGATTCTAATAAGACATTGACTCATAAGGCAGATTATTTTGACGCACTACTACAGCGATTACATCACCGAAGCTTCCCTTACTAAGCTAACACAGTTAGCCTCAGGCCTTAGTTAGCCTCAGGCCTTTCAAGACACAGCAGCGGTGCTGTGTCTGATCCACTCATACCAGCACAACACACACTAACACACCACTAAATAATACATGTATGTACAGTGTATCACAAAAGTGAGTACACCCCTCACATTTCTGCAAATATTTCATTATATCTTTTCATGGGACAACACTATAGACATCAAACTTGGATATAACTTAGAGTAGTCAGTGTACAGCTTGTATAGCAGTGCAGATTTACTGTCTTCTGAAAATAACTCAGCACACAGCCATTAATGTCTAAATAGCTGGCAACATAAGTGAGTACACCCCACAGTGAACATGTCCAAATTGTGCCCAAATGTGTCGTTGTCCCTCCCTGGTGTCATGTGTCAAGGTCCCAGGTGTAAATGGGGAGCAGGGCTGTTCAATTTGGTGTTTTGGGTACAATTATCTCATACTGGCCACTGGATATTCAACATGGCACCTCATGGCAAAGAACTCTCTGAGGATGTGAGAAATAGAATTGTTGCTCTCCACAAAGATGGCCTGGGCTATAAGAAGATTGCTAACACCCTGAAACTTAGCTACAGCATGGTGGCCAAGGTCATACAGCGGTTTTCCAGGACAGGTTCCACTCGGAACAGGCTTCGCCAGGGTCGACCAAAGAAGTTGAGTCCACGTGTTCGGCGTCATATCCAGAGGTTGGCTTTAAAAAATAGGCACATGAGTGCTGCCAGCATTGCTGCAGAGGTTGAAGACGTGGGAGGTCAGCCTGTCAGTGCTCAGACCATAGGCCGCACACTGCATCAACTCGGTCTGCATGGTCGTCATCCCAGAAGGAAGCTGACGCACAAGAAAGCCAGCAAACAGTTTGCTGAAAACAAGCAGTCCAAGAACATGGATTACTGGAATGCCCTGTGGTCTGACGAGACCAAGATAAACTTGTTTGGCTCAGATGGTGTCCAGCATGTGTGGCGGCGCCCTGGTGAGAAGTACCAAGACAACTGTATCTTGCCTACAGTCAAGCATGGTGGTGGTAGCATCATGGTCTTGGGCTGCATGAGTGTTGCTGGCACTGGGGAGCTGCAGTTCATTGAGGGAAACATGAATTCCAACATGTACTGTGACATTCTGAAACAGAGCATGATCCCCTCCCTTCGAAAACTGGGCCTCATGGCAGTTTTCCAACAGGATAACGACCCCAAACACAACCTCCAAGATGACAACTGCCTTGCTGAGGAAGCTGAAGGTAAAGGTGATGGACTAAACCCAATTGAGCACCTGTGGGGCATCCTCAAGTGGAAGGTGGAGGAGTTCAAGGTGTCTAACATCCACCAGCTCCGTGATGTCATCATGGAGGAGTGGAAGAGGATTCCAGTAGCAACCTGTGCAGCTCTGGTGAATTCCATGCCCAGGAGGGTTAAGGCAGTGCTGGATAATAATGGTGGTCACACAAAATATTGACACTTTGGGCACAATTTGGACATGTTCACTGTGGGGTGTACTCACTTATGTTGCCAGCCATTTAGACATTAATGGCTGTGTGTTGATTTATTTTCAGAAGACAGTAAATCTACACTGCTATACAAGCTGTACACTGACTACTCTAAGTTATATCCAAGTTTTATTTCTATAGTGTTGTCCCATGAAAAGATATAATGAAATATTTGCAGAAATGTGAGGGGTGTACTCACTTTTGTGATACACTGTATATATATACAGTGGGGCCAAAAAGTATTTAGTCAGCCACTGATTGTGCAGGTTCTCCTACTTAGAAAGATGAGAGAGGTCTGTTATTTTTATCATAGGTACACTTCAACTATGAGAGACAAAATGAGAAAAAAAAATCCAGGAAATCACATTGTAGGATTTTTAAAGAATTTATTTGTAAATTATGGTGGAAAATAAGTATTTGGTCACCCACAAACAAGCAAGATTTCTGGCTCTCACAGGCCTGTAACTTCTTTTTTAAGAAGCTCTTCTGTCCTCCACTCGTTACCTGTATTAATGGCACCTGTTTGACCTCGTTATCTGTATAAAAGACACCTGTCCACAGCCTCAAACAGTCAGACTCCAAACTCAACCATGGCCAAGACCAAAGAAAATTGTAGACCTGCACCAGGCTGGGAAGAGTGAATCTACAATAGGCAAGCAGGTTGGTGTGAATAAATCAACTGTGGGAGCAATTGTAAGAAAATGGAAGACATACAAGACCATTGATAATCTCCCTCGATCTGGGGCCCCACGCAAGATCTCATCCCGCGGGGTCAAAATGATCATGAGAACGGTGAGCAAAAATCCCAGAACTACACGGAGGGACCTGATGAATGACCTGCAGAGAGCTGGGACCAAAGTAAAAAGGCTACCATCAGTAACACACTACGCCGAGAGGGACTCAAATCCTGCAGTGCCAGGCGTGTCCCCCTGCTTAAGCCAGTACATGTCCAGGCCCGTCTGAAGTTTGCCAGAGAGCATATGGATGATCCAGAATAGGACTGGGAGAATATCATGTGGTCAGATGAAACCAAAATGGAACTTTTTGGTAAAAACTCAACTCGTCGTGTTTGGAGGAAGAAGAAGAACCCAAGAACACCATACCTACTATGAAGCATGGGGGTGGAAACATCATGCTTTGGGGCTGTTTTTCTGCAGAGGGGACAGGACGACTGATCCGTGTTAAGGGAAGAATGAACGGGGCCATGTATCGCGAGATTTTAAGCCAAAACCTCCTTCCATCAGTGAGAGCATTGAAGATGGAACGTTGCTGGGTCTTCCAGCATGACAATGATCCCAAACACACCGCTCGGGCAATGAAGGAGTGGCTCCGTAAAAAGCATTTCAAGGTCCTGGAGTGGCCTAGCCAGTCTCCAGACCTCAACCCCATAGAAAATTTGTGGAGGGAGTTGAAAGTCTGTGTTGCCCCAAAACATCACTGCTCTAGAGGAGATCTGCATGGAGGAATGGGCCAAAATACCAGCAAACCTGTGTGCAAACCTGGTGAAGACTTACAGGAAATGTTTGACCTCTGTCATTGCCAACAAAGGTTATGTTACAAAGTATTGAGTTGAACTTTTGTTATTGACCAAATACTTATTTTCCACCATAATTTACAAATAAATTCTTTAAAAATCCTACAATGTGATTTCCTGGATTTTTTTTTCTCATTTTGTCTCTCATAGTTGAAGTGAACCTATGATGAAAATTACAGACCTCTCTCATCTTTCTAAGTAGGAGAACCTGCACAATCAGTGGCTGACTAAATACTTTTTGGCCCCACTGTATATATATATATATACACACACACACACACACACATATATATATATATATAAACTGGCTGTAAATAAATAGTAGGCAGCCTCTGCACAAGACACACTGACACACTATCAGACACATTGTGTCTGATTATTTTGGGACAGTAGAGTTTTGGGCTATCACCTAAAAGGTTGCGAGTTCGAATCCCAGCCACTGTCGGGCCCTTGAGCAATGCTCTTAACCCTTTCTGCTCCAGGGGCGCCAAACGATGGCTGACCCTGCACTCTGACCCCAGCTTCCAAACAAGCTGGGATACATGAAATAAGAATTTGCTAATAAATTACACTTGTGCACCTTTATAGAAATTAAAAATCTATAATAATTTTTTTTACAAATGTGACAGACAGCCTTCTTTTCGGAAGCGTGCAAAGAATGACATAAAATGTGTCCAAGTAGAGAGCTCACTAGGTTTTCAGACAGACCCTCAGTGTGCTGTGGATGACATGTTATTTAAAAACATGCATCAGAAGGAAGGAAGCAGACTAACCCCGGTAAATACGCACGCACACTGGCAGTGTGCATGTGTCTGTGTAAGCCTAGCCAAAAACTAGAGAGCAATTCAGGCTGTGCTTCAGTAAATTCAACAGCATGGTAATGAATTATATTTAATACTGCTTCCTAAAGGTTAAGCGGCTTTTAAATGCGTTTTTGCTTGGAACAAAACATTTAAGTCTCTGCTGCTGAGATTTGTGTCCTCATTCACCCACCAAAAAGTCTACACAAAGAATTCAATTTTCCATTGCACTTAGTAAAAAGAGAGGAGGGATGAAACTTCATTGGTGATAGAAAAACAGGAAAAGGAAAGTTTTAGTGATGTGATGGAAGTGTAAGAGGGTCGGGTTAAAGCAAAGCTGCAGGTTTCAGCCCCTACAGTCTGTATATCATGTAAACTTTCACCTATTTACAGTTCATCTTCTGAATCCAAATAAAAATATCAAGAAATTTACCCAAACTTTTTAGAATTATATCTCCATTGACTAGGAAGTAACGAACCAGTATTATGCTAAATACTAATGGCTGACCAAAACATGGTCCAGCCAATATGTTAAAGCAATATTTAGGTTTCTTTAAATGTGGAACAATTGTGAGGAATCTTTGAATAAAGCTTACACAGATGAGCCATACATTACACAAGAGACAATTCTGAACTGCAGACAGGTCTACAAAAAGCCATGCTGTTGTAACACATGCAGAATAAGGACTGGTTCTTTTGCATTACTTTCTGGGAAAAGATGTTTCTGCAACTGCTTTCTTTAAATCTTACCAAATTTTTAAGTGCCAATAAAAAGTGCTAAAACCAATAGATTTTTAAGTAATCTATTTAAGTGCGGATACTGAGAAGTAGGGCTGGGCGATATGGATCAAAAATAATATCTTGATATTTTTTCGCTGAACGGCGATATACGATATACTGTATATCTCGATATGTTTTTTTTTTTATCCCATAAGGTAATAACAAAAAGACACTTCTGAGACAAAGCTACATGTTCCAAATTTTTTACAGGCACTTTTATTAAAATTCATGCTGGGGAAGCTTCACACAAGAACTATTTTTACTTAAAAAAAAAAAAAAAAAAAGAGCTATTCTAAGAAAAAGAAAGTTGTTTCTAAGGTATCTCCTGTCGTGTAATGTAAAAGTTTTCTCAAAAATCCACCCAAACGTTTTCTCAAAAATCCACCCAAACGTTTTCTCAACAGTTGAGGGAATTTTTGGCTAGATTGTTGGGACTGGTTGGGTGAATTGTTGAGGGAACGTTTGGGTGAATTGTTGAAAACCCAAACGTTTTCTCAACAATTCACTCAACCATTCCCAACAATCTACCCAAACGTTCCCCCCCCCTCACGTTCCCCCCCTCACGTTCCCTCAACGTTCCCCCGAACGTTCCCCCAACGTTTCCACACGAACGTTCCCTCAACGTTCCTTCACGAATGTTCCCCCAACTTTCCCCCCGAACGTTCCCACAAAGTTCCTTCATGAACGTTCCCCTAACGTTTCCACATGAACGTTCCCCCAACGTTCCCCCCGAACGTTCCCCCAACGTCTCTTTACGAACGTTCCCCCAACGTTCCCCCACGAACGTTCCCTCAACGTTCCTTCACGAACGTTTCCCCCAACGTTTCCCCACAAACGTTTCCCCAACGTTTCCACACGAACGTTCCCCCAACATTCCCCCTCAACGTTTCCTCAACGTTCATTCCTGAACGTTCCCCCAACGTTCCTTCACAAACGTTCCCCCAACGTTCCCCCCACGAATGTTCCCCCCGAACGTTCCCTCAACGTCCCTTCACGAACGTTCCCCCGTTTCCCCCGAACGTTACCCCAACGTTCCCCCCTGAACATTACCTTAACGTTCCTTCACGAACACTCCCCCAACGTTCCCTCAATGATCCTTCACGAACGTTTTCACACAAACGTTCCCTCAATGTTCCCCCTGAACTTTCCCTCAACGTTCCCCCACGAAAGTTCCCTCAACGTTCCCCCTCATACATTATTATGTATATGTCGCCACAACATTTACATTAATATTTTTTTACCGTATAGAACTCAGTTCTGTAATACAGGCAGAACTAATCGTTAATGTTACTGTGTAACTATTACAACATTTCATGCATTTTAATCAGTGTTCTGCTTCATGCACTTTATTATTATTTAACAGCTTTGTTTGTTGTTTAATTGCTGTTTGCTCCTTGTTTACTGCAGAGTTAGTTCATGCAATTTTATTAATTTTTGGTTGTTTCTTGGCCAAGAACAAGAAATACTATAATAGAAGATAAATAAATAAATGAGTCCCGGACGTCGGGCGATCGTCCAGTATAAACGAACACGACCACGTACAACATCCAGTACAGAAATCACTCCCCATAATGTTTTTTTACAGATATAGCAAATATCTATACATGCACATCACATATACAAACACAATAGTCAGAACAACAGGAGACGCACCGTTACGTTATTATTACTGTTTATAACACTTGTGCTTGATTTACACTGTTTAAATATGAAGTAAATACGTGCATGTCAGCGCGTGCATGCGCTTGTATGTATTTCCGTTTTCCAATATTGGTTTTTGAAACGAATAACGACTCGTTTTCTTGTTTTTCAACTTTAGGATTTGAAGTGAAAAACGAATGACCAAAGGTACACGAAGCTGGAACCTTTTGTCTGGACTTGTTTTCGGAATTCTCTACAGAATACATTATTCTGCTGCTCATCCGACACTTCTCCACCATTAAATCCGAACCATCTCCAAATAATTGAGCCATTATTATTCTTTTTACTAAGCAGCTCCTCCACCGTCTCCATGCTATCATGGGAGTTTTACTTACAGAAATGTGTTCTGAGGGCAGAAAGAATTGGCAGTGGGGAGGGGCGAGTTGTGTTCAGTGAGGGAGAGGGGCGGGACAGGTGAACATGTGCAGAGACTAACTGGGAGAAGAGAAAGACTAACTGTCGGATCTAATTGGAACGCAACATCTATATCGATATAGACGATATTGTCTTATCTTATATCGCGTATGAAAATATATCGATATTTTATAAAATCTCGATATATCGCCCAGCCCTACTGAGAAGGCCACCTCAGGATATTCCAGAACCGATTCCTTTAGTAAACAGGCTTTAGTCAACTTGGAAGTGTGCTTGTCTTGTTGGAAAGACCAACTAATAGCTTCCTGTAGCTGCACGCATTCAGTTTAAAACACTGATGCTCGCCTACAAAGCCAAAAATGGACCAGCTCCAAGCTACCTTCGAGGTCTAATCAAACCCCGCTCTGTACCACGCAACCTCCGAGCCACCAGTCTCGCTCGACTTGATCCTTCACCCAGGACAAAGGAAGACAAGCATCAAGGCTCTTCTCTGTTCTAGCACCCAAGTGGTGGAATGAACTTCCTCTGTCTGTCCGAACATCTGAGTCTCTTGCTGTCTTTAAAAAACGATTAAAAACCCACCTTTTTACTAAGCACTTAAGCTGACTTGTACAAATTTACTAACATTTTTTTCCATCTCCAAAAAACCCCCCAAAAAAAACACTTTGGTTCTAACAGGTTTCAGCAGATTTGTGTTCTTCGACTGTTGTTTACTTAAACTAGAGAAATGAAATGTTTACTATGGAAGCACTTCTGTAAGTCGCTCTGGATAAGAGCGTCTGCTAAATGCAGAAAATGTAAATGTAAAATGTAAACTAATATATAACTATTTCATATACAGCTTCATCTACAGGTATTTAAGGATGTGTCTCAAATCCACTGGTTTCAGGTATTTCAGAGATCCTCAGAGCAGTCCAGCCATTCACATAATTTCTTCATTATCTGATTAACAGTACTACTAAATTAGTCTTTAAAAATACATTAGCAAAGTTAAAGAAAATGGCAAATAATTCCACACAAAAAAAACAAACATATATCAAATCGAGATGTATAAGAGATATCATAAATTATTTAATAATCATATTGTAGCAATGAATCATGTGAAGCCTGAAGGTGCTTATCAAAAAGGATTCTGATTCCTTTCTGTGCTTAATTTAACAGCACGTTCAGAACTCAGCTGAGACACGTCTGATGTGACATTTGATGACGCAGTGGCTGACCTGATCGGACGCAATGCTTATGTGCTAAACCTGATGGAAATTTGGGTGAACAGCCGTCTGTGGCTTTATGAGCCTAGTAGTCAACTCTTGTGTATTATGTGATGTCAGGAAAAATCCAGACACTGTAATGATACAAACCAATAATCAAACAAATCAGCCCAGAAGCAACAGCCCAAATGAGGTCAGTGACAGGAGCAGCACTGGCCCACATAAAGACATGGTGCTGCTGCAGACAATCATGTGTTTGCAAACCTAAAGCAAAGTGATAAAGGATATTTCCCTGTTAAACCACAAGCTCAAACAGTAAGAGGGAAAACACAGAACCTGCTCAAAAATCAACTGTCGGCACCAATAAAAGAAACTAATCTTGTTAAAAACACTGGGAATAAGTGTCCCCCATTTCAGTATCCCCTGACACAGCTTACACGTTTCTCATAAATATTCTCTAAGAGAAAACTTCTACACCTACTTCTGTCCTCAGTCAGGATGTTACAGAGCAGAAACACATCCTGGCTGAGGATGTGTTTATATACAGTTTATACACCATTGCTTGTCTGGATCAGATTAGAAAGCAGTCAGTAATAAAGATGTTACAGAGGTAGAACTAAATCAGCCTGGCACCCACCAACTGCATAAGAACAGGTCTCACCAATACACTCAAAATTACACTCAAAATAGCTTAACAAGAAACTAGAACAAGCAGTAATGTGAAGATCCAGTGATGTGGGAGTGAGTAGATCGGAAAAGCCACCTGGCTATCAAAACAGATCACTTATGAGGTGTATGAGGTGTACTTCGCCTGTTTTCATGCGTTCACTAAATTCATACCCATTGTATGTTTAACTTTAAGGATACTTCCTTATTTTAGTAGGAAGACTATGGTTCCTCTTTTGTAATGTTAAAAAGAGAAGCCTTTTCTACACATGAATATTTTACATAGAAGACTCTTTCTAAAAACTCTATTTCCAGCCACTGAGACAGAAAAATGACTTCTACTGAGACCCTATTAATTCTGCTATATTTCTCCTTCAATTTTAACATTTATTTTTATATTTTTGAAATATTTTTGTCTTTTTTGTTTTGTACAGAAATGCAAATTTTGCCAAATTCTTAAAAATGATAACCGACCATAATAAGTCTACATTTTATCAACAACGGAAAAGCTTACAGAGTTCTATTACAATAGACTTTCAAATCAACATGTATTGATAGGGATGTAACAATGCACCACAATACAGTTAATAACCAATTCAAAAATTCCACGATTTAAATCGATTTGACAGGTAAAATGAATCGATATTCACTTTAAACAGCAGAGGGCACTGGCGCTATACACCTCGCCTGGTTGACATCACTGGCGCTATACGCCTGGTTGCCAAATTCAGGTTTTTTCAGCCAAATTGGCCTACACCAGAAATAAAATGGCATTCATTATTTAGATAAATAAAAGATAATCACAAATACAGAGATAACTTAGTGGTTAAGGTACTGGACTAGTAATCAGAAGGTTGTCGGTTCAAGCCCCATCACTGCCAAGTTGCCACTGTTGGGCCCCTGAGCAAGGCCCTTAACCCTGTGTTCAGTCATAATTGTATCCCTATGTATTAATATTTAATATTTATATTTTAATATTAATATTTTACTTAATAAAAATCAATGTAAAGTGGTGAGCGTGGCAGTAAAACAGTAAGATGAACATAAACACTGTGAGCAGAACTAGTTCAACATTCAGAATGTAGATTTTAAACTGTCACCTGTAGCTAACTAATCTAATTTAATATGCTAATCATTAATTAAGATAAATAATTTATTTTGGCTGCTCCCGTTAAGGGTCACCAATGTGAGTGTCTTTAAGAAGAAAACCTGTGGCTAAATCTGACCCTCCAGGACTAAGGTGAGCACCTTTGTGTTAAACATACATACATGTGTCTGTCTTAAAAACAGACCTAAAAAACAGACTTAAAGGAAGTATAAGCCTAGTGCTTAAAGTACTGGACTAGTAATCCAAGGGTCACTGGTTCAAACCCCACCACTGCCAGGTTTCCACTGTTGGGCCCTTAAGCCTCAATTGCTTAGTCACAGTACTAAGCGTCTGCTAAATGCCAAAAAATTTATATGTAAAAACATTACAAGCACACCAGTTACCTGTAAATAGTCACTTTTAATGGCATTTATTTACAGTTAGATTTTCTCACTGTTCTGATAAATCCGATTCAGAACTTTAGAACACAGAGTCACATGCAAACCACTGACTGTCAATAAGTTTGCAGATGGAAAGCTAAAATCAATAGCCTGGAAAAAGCTAGTTAATTACAAATACAAAGCATGGCAGTGGAAGGGAACACTGTCACATGGTCATCTGCCTCGGCGTGACCCAAATAGGAAAAGGTGAGGAGTTGTGGTCACAGAACAATGGAAAGCAGACAAATGCAAGCGTGTTGTCTTCCTAAATTCGACAGTCTGATTGCAATAGAACCAGCCGCTCTGATTCACTGCCTGATTCACTGTCCAAGCTAAGAGCGCTTCTTTCTGTTCAGGCAAATGCACTGGTATTGTTCCTGTCTCTCTATTCGGGTTGCTCCAGTCCTGCTATTATTAGCGGTCTTAAATTTCCCAGTCCACAGAGACTCTCTTATTCAGCCTCTGCTTACCCAACATACACTGCTCGACACCTAAATTGTTTTGATGTATCTAGTTAAAGAGGTGACAGATTTAATTGACCACGATACACTTAAATACAGTGATTAAGCGAGTCCCTCAGATGATATTTAAATAGACAAAGTCACGAGGAGGGAAGAGACAAGAAGTTAAATGAAGCCAGAATATTTTATTGCTCAGTAGAAACCCAGAATATTTACCTTTTGGAGACTGGTAGGATTAAGCTGTGTCTTATCAATGATCTTTATAGCCACCTACAGGAAAGGAAAAAACAAATTGTAGTTACTGACCCTGCTGCTTAGTCAAGGACTGGCACAAAACCAAGAGCAGCAGGAGAACAAACAACAGTTATTCAACAAGAACAATATATTTGACACTTTTACAACAGTAACAACAATAACTAAAAACTGTCTGATCACATTTATTTGAGCTGAGTGGGAGTTACATGGCCTATAAAATCTGTTTAACTGTTTCCACAAATTCTGTTTAATTTCTCATTTGTTCTTGGAAATTTCTCTTAATATTAATGTTATTGTGAATTTTACACTCTTAAACTCTAACGATTTAAAAAAAAATGCTCGGGTGGTGCTCTGCTACCTCAGCAGAGCCACCAACCTGACGGGTCCACACAAACACAATTGGCCATGACTAAGTAAGGTAAGATCATACCGGATCTTTTTCTGATGCTGCCGCAATATGCAATATCAGGGACTGGCCCAGGCGTCTGCACAAGTTGGGGGTGAGGGGCTCACATGGAAGACAGGAATACCCTGTACATGGCTCCAATCCATCGCAGAGCTTCGTTCCCACCCAGACAGAGCCAATCGTGTCCGAGTAGACGCCGTCTGGCCGACAGCACCACTGAGGTTTAGCACTGATCTCAGAGGTGGGGGGCTAAGATAATAAGACCTCTGAGCCACCCAATAATTTTTTATTTTTTTTTGGAACTTATCTAATGGTGTTTTAGTAATTTTATGCAGCATATTTACATTTACATTTTCAGCATTTAGCAGACGCCTTTATCCAAAGCGACTTACATTACAGTTACAGTACACAGTCTGAGCAATTAAGGGTTAAGGGCCTTGCTCAAGGGCCAACAGCAGCAACCTGGCAGTGGTGGGGCTTGAACCAGCGACCTTCTGATGACTAGTTCAGTACCTTAACCACTAGGCTACAGCTTGCCCATATAAAGTGCTAAGGAGATAAGGAAAGAAGGTAAAAGTTGTGAAGAGGGAAAGAAGGAACAAAGATGGTAACGGGAAAGCATGTGGACAGGGCATGTGGCGTTCAAACCTCACCTCTCTTCCTGTGAGAATGTGTCTTGCCAGTTTGACCTTGGCAAAATTGCCCTTGCCGATAGTTTTGAGCAGCCGGTAGTTTCCAATATGTGGCTGGTCATCAGCACAGGAGGCAATGGAGCTCCGGCATCGAGCACCAGGGCGACTGGACCGTGTGGCACCATCATTTTGTGTGTCACTATGTGAGGTGTGCTAGAAAAACAACAGAAGAAAAGCAGAGTTTAGTAAACAAGTTAAGAAGGCAAACACTGATTCATACAAGTGATTCAAGTGACGTAGCTCTGAAACTTGAACTATGATACTACTGAACGTAAAAATATCAAAAGGAAACTGTTAAGTCTCAGTATGGAGTTTAAAGTGCACATTAAGTTTTTTTACACAAATGATGTGGCTGTTTTGCATCATGCTCTAGTATAAAGGTAAAACTAGGTAGGGGATTTTCCAGCCAAATTGATTGATGTTAGAATACTTTCTTTATATGTATTATTCATTTATTTATATATTGTTGGATTTGTTTTAAGATTTCATTTCAGTTTTTTACACAATAAGCCTTATTTGGCATAGTTTGTACCTACCTCAGAAATAAAAGGGAATTCATTATTTAGATAAATAAAAGATAAGCACAAATACAGTATTTTTTTTTTTTTTTTAAAGAGAAATAATAAAAGGAAACTTCGGGGAAAAAATCATATCGTAAACCCAGTATCGTGAATCGTATCGCATCGTGGGTAGAGTGTATCGTTACATCCCTATATCTTATAATAAATACAATAATAATGCTATCTGACAACCAATAGTTTTGCCATTTAACTCTCTGAATGTGTCGTGAACTAAACTGGCGCATGTGCACAGAGGGTGGGTAAGAGTGCATTACAAATCAGCACTCTGTAGAGTTCTGTAGGCTCTCAGTTGAACCACTACAAAGCTTCAGGAGAATGAAACACAGTTCAGCAAACACCACCTTTAAAAAGAAACACAGTTTAAACACCGCCTTTAAATGGATCACAAACAGGAAAGTGCGTGCATCCCTGTGACTGATGTTAGTCATTATATCAATGTTATGACCAGAGGAGGCAATTCTATCCTCCTGTTCCAGATAGGATGTGCATTGTAGGTTAAATAAATCAATTGTACACAGTTCACATTGCTGCTGGGCTAATTTGACTGTTTTTTACACATTAGTGTTCTATAATTACAGATATAATTTTAGGTCTGTTTCGGTTCTTTCCTTAAACTTTGCAAGATCAGCTTAGCTTAGTGAACAACCTTTAATTTGCATACTTCATCTGCAGTAAACTGCAGACATTTATAAAAGATTCCGCTCCAAAATGTAATTATCTCTAACAAATGCTGTTATTAACTGGGCCTGATATCCCTAAATATGCCGGTGATCCAAGACACGTATAATTCTGTATGCTGTTCCGACCACTAATAACGTCATACATGCATATATAGTCTGGTTGGGTCATTGATTAAATGCCTCAGACCTTACACATTTCTAAAAGCTTACACAAAGTCTGACCTTAAATAAAAGCTACAAAAACAACTGTAAAAGAACAGTAAGATGTTTTAACATTTTTACAATTAAAAAATAGTACAGTGTCTGACTGCAAGTTAAACCCTGTACATGTGAATGTGCAACATTATTTTTAACCAAAATAATTCTAATATTTTGTATCAGTATAAAAGTATGACTCTGTGGTTCTATTACGTACTCAAATGTAATTGTTTAGAAGTAAAAATAAGAGTAAACTAAAAATAAATTAACGTGGAACATAGGTCTGCAAACTCTCTTATAACTGATAATAATGTAGCTGTGTTCAGAGAAATGTATCACATTCAAACTCATGTTAAACAGTCGTCAGTGACACCTGCCATCGATTGAAGTGACTGATTAAAGTTCAGCTCCTCTAGTAGGACTTTCCTGACATTTACTTAGCTGCAGCTAACAGCAAAAGCCAAGGTTACAAAGCAACAATGGGATAGCAAGGTATCAGAAGAGTACAAATAATTCTTAGGCATTTCATACACCATGAAACACAGTAAAGACAGTTATCAATATGCATTTATTTATTAGGATTTAATTACTCGTTACACAAGATTCATCGGTTCAAGTCTTTAATGTCTAACACACTCATGGACAATTATGTATCTCCAATTCACCTCACTTGCATGTCTTTGGACTGTGGGAGGAAACCAGAGCTCCCAGGGGAAACCCACACAGACACGGGAAGAACCTGCAAACTCCACAAATGCAGAAAGGACCCGGACCGCTCCAGCTGGGAATCAAACCCAGGACCTTCTTGCTGTGAGGCAACAGTGCTACCCACTGAGCCACCGTGTCACCCCAGTTATCAATAAGCTGAGAAAATATGGCACAACAATGACATTACCAAGAACTGGACGTCCCTCCAAAATTGATGAGCAACAAGAAGAAAACTGGTCCAGGAGGCTGCCAAGAGGCCGAGAGCAACATTAAAGGAGAAAGAAAAACATCCAAGCCAGGCTACATTTTGCAACAACCTACAACTGGACTTCTCCAAAAACAACACTGTGCATCACCAAAAGAACACCATACCCACAGTGAAGCATAATGGTGGCAGCATTATGCTTTGGGTCTGTTTTTCTTTAGCTGGAACTGGAGCTTTAGTCAAGTTGGAGGGAATTATGTACAGTTCCAAATATCAGTCAATTTTGCAACAAAGCGTTCAGGCCACTGCTAAAAAACTCAAGCTGAAGAGGAATTTCATCTTTCTACATATCAACAACCCAAAGCATACCTTCACATCAACAAAGAAACGGCTTCACCAGACGTTTTGGGATGGCCCAGCCAGGGGCCAGACCTAAATCTACTTGAAAATCGGTAGGGTGACATTTAAAGGGCATTTGAAGCCTTTTTGCAAGGAAGAATTGGCAAAGACCGCCAAGTCAAGATGTGTCATGGTGGTAAGACTCCTACACAAAAACAATGAACGTTGTCAAAATTAAATGTCAACAAAGTATTAGTTTAATGGTGTGCATATTTAAGCAACCACATTATTTTAGTTTTTTATGCTTATCCTCCCACCCCAAAAGATTTCAGTTTGTTGATCTATACAGTTCGATTGAATTGTATAGATTTTAGGTCACATTAAAGGTGAAAAATGTTCTAAAATGATTCACTTTGGTCTCATTATTTTACCATTGTAACAGGGATGTGTAGACTTTTTAAATCCAATGCATTTTGATGGAATGTTATAAGCTTGTCTGTAACTGATTAACCATTCATTAAGGATTAAGGATGTTTATTTGTTATTGTATTTCTACAACGAAATTTAGTTGGCACAGCTTAAAAAGGAAAAGAAAAAAAAAAAACACAGGTTACCGCATACACATATAGCAGTCACACATACCACGTTCCGTAAAAAAAATATGTCAAAAATTGTAGTGATAAGTATTAGTTCTTGCCCAGTTTAATTCAAGTCCTGTCAGTGAGTGTGTTTGGTAGGGGATTAGATTAATCGACAGTTGTAGTAATTAAAAAAAAGAGACACAACTTGCATCACTGCTTAATATAGAGCATGACATTATATGAGAAATGGCTGCAAATCAGGAAAATATTCAAAGTGGACCAGTATTCAAAATACCAAAGTGTTAGACAAAAAGGCAAACATAAAAAGGAATGATCAGTACCTGCAGTATAAGGGCGATTTTGTATGTTGTTGATGCTACTGCAAAAACAGTCCCAAAGCTCATATTAAATCCTAAAGCAAATACAAATATTCCTGTCTAGCACTTATTTAAAAAGCTGTTTATCACATAGAGGTTTGTATAATGTACAGGCCAAATAGTAATTAAGAGGTCAGACTCTGTCATCGGGTGGCATTTTGTTGAACTGGTTTAGCTTGGATCCAACAACACACTATGAATCCAATTCAATATTAGTAAACAAGCTATTTAAACATGTCTAGCTTGCTTTAATGATTACTTTGTGGAGCCCTAATTTCAAGCGGAGTTTGAAGCATACAAAAATATCTGCATGGTTCTATGTAGGACAGCAAGAACCCAACAGAAAAAGCTCCACATTACTCTGGATTAAACGCTTCAACATGCTTTTTAGATATTTTATATCACTCTTTTCAATACAGTTTCAGTATACTCACTGTGATTTAGATTTGCTTAAATAAGAAAAGCTAACGTCTAAAACAGTCTTTTGTACAACAGATTCCTACATGGCTCATGACCTACAAAAAATCTATTAAAAGCAAAATAACAACTTACTATAGAAAAGCGGTGTCTCTTCACCGAATGGAAGCCTTTCATGTTAGCATTGATTGTGTGAATGCTGTCCAAACAGTCGACTGCTGCGTTTTTGGGACACTGGATGCTCATCAATTTCCACACTTGGACTAGTGCACGTGTCTGCACCCTAGCCTTAGACTGTAGTGAGAAAGGGAGGGTGGAGCTACTCCACTCATAATTAAGCCAAAGAACCAGGCTAAAAACATTTAACACCTTGTTTAGCTTTCAGGGACACCTAAATAACCAGGTAGCCTGGCATCAATTCTTGCTCAGTTGACCTACTTCTCTGTGTACATTTATTTAGTACATGTTAATCAGGTGGGGATTTTAATTTTAATTATTCATTTCACTAATTGCTTCAGCCTGCTAATGGTCCAGCATCACCCTGAAACACTGGGGGCAGAGCAGCAATACATACTGGACAAGGCACTGATTGATTGGTGGCAGCTAGGTTAGGTATATCTGTATGTTTTTAGGTGGTGTACATAAAGAAAAGCCATGCGGGCATAGAACATGCCAATTTTTTACAGACTGTAAGCAGAGGCAAGGTTTGAACCCTGGAGCCCCTGGAGCTGTGTAGTGTCCAAAGTACCTGTTGGGTTACAATGCCACCAAATCAGTAACATAATTTTTTTTTAATTTCTTATAATATTCTGATTATTTTAGACTCAAACCTAGCTTCCTTATACTAATGAGGGCATTTCACTCTCTTCTGATTTCATTAGAATCCAGTATCTAAGGGCAGCAAAGCAGCCCCACAACATTATGTATCTACCGCTATGTTTGACTGTAGGTATTCCTCTGCTTATAAGCTTCATCTCATCACCTATAAACTACTTTGAAAACTTTTCTCAAGGGTAATAAACTTCTTAACAACACTTCTCACTATTAAAACATGGACGTCAATGATTTTAAAGATGGTGTGCTGCCCTTTACAATTCATGTGTTTGGAGATAACATTGTAAACATCAGTATATATGGACCAAAGAAGTTTCAGCACCCACTTTTATTCAGCAGATGCTGCAGCGCTCAGCAGCGCTCACCAACCTTTTTTGCACCACGGACGGGTTTCATATAAAACAAAAAGAAAATTTTACGGACCGACGGGGGAAGAGGGATTCAAAATAGAATAACTATACTGCTCACAAATGAGCTTTTTTTCGCTGCAGTGAGACGCTACTTCCACCTGGGGTGATATGAGATGATAAACAGCAGTGTGTTGGAAATGGAAGCAGTGTTTTCATTGCTGATGTAGCGATCTCTAATTATTTATTCTTTCTGTGCAACCCGGTAAGAAATGACCCACGGACCGGTACCGGTCTGCAGCCCCGTGGGTGGGGACCACTGCTGTACATTACATACTTAAGATTCATACCTGCTAATAATGGTGGACAGAACTGTTCACAATTTAACCGAGGCTCCTGACTGACTGTGGATCAATACAGTGTCATGGCATAATTTACAGTCGAGTTGGTATACTACTCATACTGTATAAATAATTTTAAACTGGCACTGCTACAGTGCACTTTTCTGCCAGCTTTTAACTTATCAAAGGAGTTCTGCTACTAGCCACTGTTTTTCCATGTCACAGGGTAAGCTATATTAAAAAATATATATTTTTTATAATTATACAGCACAATTATACAGTTCTTTTTTTAAATTTATTTAGCATTTTAATATAATTTTTCTTTTACTTTTAAGCAGCAGGGTAGTTTTTTTTTTTTTTTTTTTTACATCATTTTATTCTCTGTGTGCACACAGACTACATATAATTTATTAATCAAGTTAAGAATTTCATCAGATAGAAAGGGTGCTGCAGAGCAACACATGTCTGAAAGAGATTCGCCTCCAGTCTCTGTCAGTGAGGAGTTTCATATATACATTCTGTTACAGTGTGGATTGTCTCTGGGTACTCCTGTATTCTCTAAACTGCCAAAACATGACAACAGGTAATTTGACTTATTCAGATTGTCCCTGTGTGAGTGAGTGACTGTGCAATGGCTACAAATTGGCAACCTGGCAAACCTGTCCAGGGTGCTCTCCTGCCTTCTGCCTATTTTCGTGACTCTGAACACCCAAGTTTCAAGTCATAAAAGTAGTAAATTTGCATCACAGTACACTGTTAGCCCGGACTTTATATCTAATCAAACATTTTTAGTACAACATACATACAGTGGGGTCAAAAAGTATTTAGTCAGCCACTGATTGTGCAAGTTCTCCTACTTAGAAAGATGAGAGAGGTCTGTAATTTTCATCATAGGTACACTTCAACTATGAGAGACAAAATTAGAAAAAAAAATCCAGGAAATCACATTGTAGGATTTTTAAAGAATTTATTTGTAAATTATGGTGGAAAATAAGTATTTGGTAAATAACGAACAAGCAAGATTTCTGGCTCTCACAGACCTGTAACTTCTTCTTTAAGAAGCTCTTCTGTCCTCCACTCTTTACCTGTATTAATGGCACCTGTTTGACCTCGTTATCTGTATAAAAGACACCTGTCCACAGCCTCAAACAGTCAGACTCCAAACTCAACCATGGCCAAGACTAAAGAGCTGTCGAAGGACACCAGGAAGAAAATTGTAGACCTGCACCAGGCTGGGAAGAGTAAATCTACAATAGGCAAGGAGGTTGGTGTGAATAAATCAACTGTGGGAGCAATCGTAAGAAAATGGAAGACATACAAGACCATTGATAATCTCCCTTGGGGTCAAGATCTCATCCCGCGGGGTCAAAATGATCATGAGAACGGTGAGCAAAAATCCCAGAACTACACGGAGGGACCTGATGAATGACCTGCAGAGAGCTGGGACCAAAGTAACAAAGGCTACCATCAGTATACACACTACGCCGAGAGGGACTCAAATCCTGCACTGCCAGGCGTGTCCCCCTGCTTAAGCCAGTACATGTCCAGGCTCGTCTGAAGTTTACCAGAGAGCATATGGATGATCCAGAAGAGGATTGGGAGAATATCATGTGGTCAGATGAAACCAAAATGGAACTTTTTGGTAAAAACTCAACTCGTCGTGTTTGGAGGAAGAAGAAGAACCCAAGAACACCATACCTACTGTGAAGCATGGGGGTGGAAACATCATGCTTTGGGGCTGTTTTTCTGCAGAGGGGACAGGACGACTGATCCGTGTTAAGGGAAGAATGAATGGGGTCATGTATCGTGAGATTTTAAGCCAAAATCTCCTTCCATCAGTGAGAGCATTGAAGATGGAACGTGGCTGGGTCTTCCAGCATGACAATGATCCCAAACACACCGCTCGGGCAACGAAGGACTGGCTCCGTAAAAAGCATTTCAAGGTCCTGGAGTGGCCTAGCCAGTCTCCAGACCTCAACCCCATAGAAAATTTGTGGAGTCCGTGTTGCCCAAAACATCACTGCTCTAGAGGAGATCTGCATGGAGGAATGGGCCAAAATACCAGCTACAGTGTGTGCAAACCTGGTGAAGACTTACAGGAAACATTTGACCTCTGTCATTGCCAACAAAGGTTATGTTACAAAGTATTGAGTTGAACTTTTGTTATTGACCAAATACTTATTTTCCACCATAATTTACAAATAAATTCTTTAAAAATCCTACAATGTGATTTCCTGGATTTTTTTTTCTAATTTTGTCTCTCATAGTTGAAGTGTACCTATGATGAAAATTACAGACCTCTCTCATCTTTCTAAGTAGGAGAACTTGCACAATCAGTGGCTGACTAAATACTTTTTGGCCCCACTGTAAATTATTTATGTTTTTTGCTCTACTATAAAATGCGGAGTACATTGTACTCATTTGAGTTCACATTTAAATGTGCTAAAAGATTTAAGTTTACTAAACAAAAAAAAAAAGACTTTTCTATCAGATTAACTTAAAAAAGTTAAGTTAAGGTAATTAAACAGAAAAAAGCCACCATTTACGTGTAAGTCCGCCTTTTTCAGCTTGCTGTTGGTGAATCAGGCAAAAATAATGTTCTTGTGTTTGGGTAGCCATTTGTTTTAACTTTTGTAACCTGTTGTTGCAAATTACTTATTACTTTTAATTTAAGGCTTTTTGCAAAAGTAAACTTGTCTTTTGTGAAGTGGAACCTTTGTTAAACTAAATGGACGAACATTTTCTTACTCATTATGCTATTTTTGAGTAGCATGTACTGTACACCAGTCTGATGGGACTTTATCTTCCGTCTAATTTTGGTTAGTGTTGTACTTTACTTAACAATTTTGTTTCAAATAAATGATCTTAATGTTGACACAAAATAAATAATCAAACAGCGCTGCTTTATTTCCCGTGTTTAGGCTACATGCTAGCATGCTAGCCTTCATACGAAGCAAAGAGTGTGCTGGCCTGCTTAATTTTATTCCTTAAATGAATGGTATTAATGTTGATATTAATACTTCTGTTTCTTGTTTATTTGTTTTGTTTTAGAGAGCTGCAGCCAAACGTTAAGAAATCAGCTTGCTGTGTGAAACTGACTACAGGTTCATGGTTACTGTTTGTGTTTTATCAGAACTTTATATACAGCTTGTACAGTGTTTAAGATGTTTTCTTGACATGTTGTATTTTAAGTAAATACTTCTGAAGTGAAATAAAGAAAAATAATTTTATTATTCTGTCTGTTTTTCTATAAACATTTCTAATTGATATTTAAAACGTAATTAACATGAAAACTAAGAAGAAATCAATATTTTTGTCCATTGAGCTCAAGATAATAAGTAGAATTATTGGGAAAAGCAGTTGGTATAACAAAAAAAATAAAGTTTAATCAACTTGCCTTTTAGGTGTAATAACTTAATGTTTTAAGTTATGTTAACTCAAGTTTTCATTATACATTACTTAACTTTTTTAAGGCAACTGGTTTCCTCAAATTTTTTAAGTAGATTGAACTATTCCGGGCCTACAGTGTATTTCTTTCCTTTTGTATTCAGTATAGCTACTTTTTTACTTTTGAAACAATAACATAACCTAAATATAAATTAGGGATCTTACCATTAAGCTATAATTATAGACTATTATAAAGGAAGCTGTGTAATACAGCTTTATGCACCAAAGCAGCTCATTCAGGCAGCAGTAAAGCTAAAAACAAAGGTTTCAGAGAGACATTTGTGGACTCCTCATTGCCTTTTGTCTTGCTCCATTAAGCCAAGTTTTTACATTCATTGTTTTTAGAATGCCCCCTTGTTTAAAGGACATATTTGAACCTCCAACCTATCTGGTAAACATAGAACAGTGTTTCCTTAACCTTTTCTGCACCACAGACTGGTTTCATATAAGATATAATTTCACGGACTGGCGAGGAAGGGAGGATTTAATAATATTGCTCACAAACGATGTAAAATTAGCTTTTTCGCTGCAACGAGACGCTGCTCCCACCTAGGGGTCACAATAAAACAAGAACACCCGAAATAGGTCTGTGGCCTGGTGGTTGGGGACCACTGCTAGAGAAAACTTTCCTATATAGATTTACAGTTCTTAATTGCTTTTTACATGCAGGTCAGATTTGTATGGGCACTACTTAAGGTTGTTTAACATGTATACTTTACACAAAGGCAAGTAATTTATTTTATTCCAAATCATTCTATGCAATATGTAACAACATATTATATACATTCCATACATTTAGACATTTAATAGAATATTGACCTTAATTTAGAGGCTGTAATAAACCTAAATATGTTTAGATGTTTATAACTGATGGGTTAATTAAAATGAATAATTTTACACTTAAGCCAGTCACCCTAAAGTGTTTATACTAATATAAACAACAAAGTCAACTTAAATTTGATTGAAAATGCAATGCTATCATGACTGGTCTGATCTCTGGGTTTATGGAAGTAAAGGGTTTGAAAACTGAGGGCTGAAACCCAACAGCACCAATTTGGTGCTAGTAGGGCTTGGACCAACACCCTTTCAACATCTAGTACAGTACCTCAACCACAAAGCTTCCACTGCCTAATGTTGCAGATAAGTCATATTCTGCATACTTTGCATTTGCTTTATCCAGCTGAAGTAGAGAGATTTGACAGCTCTCAGTACTGTTAAAACTGATCTTTGTGTGCATGTGATTACAACGTATATCACTAGAAAGTTAATGAGACTTAGTACACAGAAACTTGGCACTGATGAGCAGCTTGCCTCTTGTGCACCTCATGAACCGGTCGACACCATTAACATAACAGAACTGTTGGGAACATTGTGGCACAATCCTGTTGATTTAGCACAATCTTTCAGCATATTAAGAACCAACCTGTGTCATATCAGGAATTTAACAGAACAATCCAAATAGTCCTTAATACTAATTTATCTAATTCTGGCTAAAGAAGTATTTAAAACAACTTGAAAATCCAATAAAAGAGAAGCAGGATTAAACACAGGAATCCTAACAGCAGTGAACACAGTTCTGTGCTCAGTTTTGTTAGTTATAGACAGAAAAACAGAAAATATAAAACTACAACTACACAGCATAAAATAGGCCAACTGTCACCCTAATTAGGCTGGAAAAGCCAGTAACTGTAACTAAAGGCAATGTTCAACGCGCAACCATATCCAAAGTGTTACAACAATGGAAGAGTTCCAAGAAAGATGCCCCAGCTAGTGAAAACGCATATATTTAACAGCAGAATGTCAAGTAAAAGACAGCCCAATGATGTTAAAAGTACAAAGTAATAGCATATTTGTGCAAAACTTAGGCATAAGGCACATTAGTCGTAAAGTGCGTTACAAATTAAATGTATTATTATTATCATATCATTCCCTTTTAAATGTGTGGGCTTTTATCGCTAACTTTATGACAACTTCTGCCCGCGGTGCCAGCTGCAATGGGCATGACCACCATATGTTTTGAACTCCAGCTAAAACAGAACTTGTGTGGTAATCAATCCATTTCCAAGGCTGAGCTTTCGTCTTAATTGTTTTCTATGTATTTCTTATGGAACACTACACGGATAGAAACCCTCATTTTGAAGGACACAAGCTGCAGTTAGCTTTTGTATTTCTTCTCTTTGTCTTCCGGTGTCGCAATTTACCACACACTTTGGTTTCGCAATGAAAACAAAGCAGAACCAAATATTGAACTTCTGGTATGCTCATTTATTTGAAGCAAAAAGGTCAGTATAACCCTAACCCTAGATTTGTTTGATAAAGAAATAGTCAATATAGATACAAATACAGCCTTGTAATATTAAATATTTTTTATTCTATGTTTATATATAGTGTTTCTTTTCTATTATTTAACTTGATGTATGTATGTTGACAACTGCGCCAAAAGAAATTCCTTGTACATCTGGTACTTGGCGAACAATAATAAAGATTCTGATTCTGATAAAAAAAATATAAATATCAGCATGTACTTTCTTTGTTTTAAGGTAAAATAATGTTTTTTTAAAAATGCAAAAATTATTTAAATTGTTGAAAAGTAGGCGTTTATAATAATTGTGGAGGTTAGTAAGAGTCTCGGTTCACTACTGCTGTTTAGCAGCTTTGACTAGTAATCTGGTCAGCATTGATTGGAGCATTAATAGTAACCAGTACAGATATATCTTGGATATAAATCAGCTCCTCACTAGCTTAAGCTGCCAACGGAACTGAATGTCTTCAATTTGCCAAGTTTAAATTGATCTTAACCCCATCAATCAATGGTTAAAGCTTAAAACTGCTGTTCACCAACAATCCTAACCTAAGCTAATCTAAATCCAGAGGTTTAAGAAGAAAAATTATCCATATTTGCTCAGAATCAAGACTTGAACAAGACAACTGGCTTTGACAGCTGCCAAAGTCCAAAGGTGGGTCAACCAAGTACAAAACAAAGCATGTAGAATTGTAATTTCCCCGTTAATATGTATAATTAATCCCTTATAATAACGTGTATCTCTCTTGTTTTAATTTCATATTCTCTAAATTGTAGGGTATATTTTACTATATTTTCTTTTAGCTTTTCTTGTTCCTAATTTTTTATCTCGTTTGAATTTCATGTTCTCTTAATTGTAACTAAATGTTTGCAAGAAGTCTTTCTGAGGTTCTAGATCTCAGGAATGTTTTAATGCTTTTAATTAATTTTTTCCTTATGTAAAGCACTTTGAATTGCCACGGTGTATGAGAGGTGCTATAAAAATAAACTTGCCTTGCCTTGTGAATACCTATAAAACGTTGACAGTTCAGTTTTTATTAAGTTCTTGGTCAACTTAACACGAATCCCAGGTTGTTAAAATGACTGATGTGAAAATGTACTGAGTGATGAATAATTCAAGGTACCACAGTCGGACAGGATTAGTAGAAAAGTAAACAAATACTTACATTTTCTGTATCTCGCTCATTGACTGTAGGTAGTGGGGTTCTTGTTGACATTTTATTATGTCTTGATCCCCGAAGTGCTTCTCCTTTCCAAGAGTCTTTAACAGCACTACTTTATTTCGAAGGAAAGCTGGAAAGCAGGCGATGGCTGATGAAGATCATAGAGAAGGTCCGGCTACAAAGCAGGTGGTTGCTGATGATCATGGAGAAGATCAGTCAGCATCGAGTTAGTTTCAGCATAACAAACGCCGGAAAACACCGCCGCCACTCCACATGAATACAACTCATATATCACACCGCATTACTACACACAAAACGGTGTCCAACCGGTGGCACAAACTACCAACTTCTGCAGTGTGGACCTTGTACACACCATAACCGCCCAGCAACTATGTTTATCTGGTTTAAAAAGAGAAAAGTGCCAACAGAGGAAAAACTGTTGCTCTGATAAAAGTAAACACAAATAGTTAACGGTTTTAACAGGCCGAGTGAACTGCACTCTGCTTTACCCAGCCGGAAAATAAGAGGAAAAAAGAGTGCAAGCTTTCTCTCAGTATAAGCGCTTTATCTAGCACAAGTTCCGCAAAATATTACAAGCGACTGTTCAAATGTACACTCCGAGACTCAAAAGTTTGGCAGCAGTTCCTCCCATCCCAAAAACTGCGGGTCGCCCAGCTAGACTGCTGACTCCAAGATGGCCGCGAGTGTAGTGAACACTGATGAATCGTTCATTAAAAAGTCGACTCTTCGATTCGCCTTAGGTGAACCTAGCCGACACGCTTCGAAAGCCTGTTTTAAGTGTTTTTTAATTACATTCCAAAAATTGTGTAAAATCAATCATTTTAAAAACAAATATGGTTCCAACTGTGTGCCAACAGTTTGAGGACGACCCTTTCCTGTTCCAGCATGGCTGTGTCCCTGTGCCCAAAGCCAGGTGGTTTATTGAGTGTGGTGTGGAGAAACTCCAATGGCCTTAACAAAGTCCTGACCTTAAACTATAGACTGTTTTATATATTTATAATTTATTTAGATAAATTGCTGTTTCTCATGTTTATTGTTTTATTTTTATAGTACAAAGACCTAAAGAACCCAAATATAGGACCACCCGCCTAATATATTGTCAGAACCAAGACATGGACTCCAAAAGACATCTGAAGGAGTCAGGTCCTGGTATATATACTATATAGAAATATATAACAGTGACTAAATACTGACAAAATGTTTATAACAATTATTTTTTAACATTCAACTATAGAACATTTTAACCTTGTATGACCCAGCAGCGTAACTAGGAGCTCATGGGCCCCAGTGCAAAAAAAGATTTTGGGCCCCCTCAACAAATTTCAAATATTATATATATATATACAGTATATATATATATATATATATATATATAGACACATGTATTCTGATATTTCATTGTCTTTTAGTTATTTTAATATTTAACTTAACAAAAATATGAAAAATATTGTAATATAATAATAACGACCTAACGAGTGCAGCCACTGGGGGGCAGAGTGGTGGGGGCTTGAGTTCATGTCGTGGAGGGCCCCCTCCCACCATGGGCCCCAGTGCACCTGCCCCCCTCTGCCCATCCCCCCCGTAGTTACGCCCCTGGTATGACCCGTGTATTTCCAAAGATATAGTATTTACAGAAGTATAAACCTCTGTAAACCAGATAGATCAAATTTGTACAGAATAAGAATTTCTAATTAAAACATGCATAAGATAGGCTGCTCAGGTGACGCAGCAGTAAAAACACATGCTGGAACCAGGGCTGGGATCTCGAACACATCATATTGAATCTCAGCTCTACCTTGCCAGCTGAGGCTGAGCGGCCACATGAACAACGATTGGCCTGTTGTTCGTACGGGAGGGACTAAACCGGATGGGGTCTCTCTCTCATGACTGGTGCAATTACGACCTCTGCTGGCTGATTGATGGTGCCTGCACAGAGATGAGAAAAGAGTGCTCTCAGGGTGTGTCTCTCTGTACACGCAGCTAAGCTGCACTGCACTCATCAAAGTGTAGGTGATAAGATGCATACGGCATGCTGCCCATGTGTCGGAGGGGGCATGGGTTAGCTTCGTTCTCCTCAATCAGAGCAGAGATCGGCATTGGTAGAGAAGAAGCATGATGCAATGGGGCAATTGCACACTTGTCTGATAAACTGTAGGCACCTAAATTTGTTGATCCTTGACTGCAAAAGGTCTTTTCTTTCAACCATCCCAAAACAGCTTGGTGATGTATGGTTATACTTAGGGAGAGGTTCTAAGAATAAGACATAACTAAGGTCCCCAGGTGTGATCATTGAAACTTTATGGGCCACTTGAACTGGGCCACTTGAACCATTCTCCTCACTGTGTGCATGTTTAATATAGACATCCATCATTTTCCTGGCAGATTCTTAACCTATTATTGTTATTATTGGCCTTATTTGTGCAGCTCAACAACCTTTTGTCACACATTATTTTACTGTCTTATTTTTATTACTGTTAAAAATGTTGCTTTTATTAATTTTCTTTAATAAAAGATCAAAGGAATAATTAATAAATCGTGTTTCAGCGGAAATACTAATTGTTTAGTGTAGAGTCGTAATTACAAGTTTAAACCTTAATCCTCTGAATGATAGCTAGCCGCTCAGGTGGTGCAACGGTAAAGTACGCTAGCGCACCAGAGTTGGGGTTTCGAATACATCGTATCGAATCTCTGCCTTTCCGACTGGGCTGGGCGGCAGCATGAACAACGATTGGCTGTTGTTCAGAGTTAGAGGGTAAGAAAGTCGGACCTGCAACTGTGGCCCCTGCTGGCTGACTGATGGCGCCTAATGCTGATGGGGTGCGTATTATATATACTGTATATATACAGTGTATCACAAAAGTGAGTACACCCCTCACATTTCTGCAAATATTTCATTATATCTTTTCATGGGACAACACTATAGACATGAAACTTGGATATAACTTAGAGTAGTCAGTGTACAGCTTGTATAGCAGTGTAGATTTACTGTCTTCTGAAAATAACTCAACACACAGCCATTAATGTCTAAATAGCTGGCAACATAAGTGAGTACACCCCACAGTGAACATGTCCAAATTGTGCCCAAATGTGTCGTTGTCCCTCCCTGGTGTCATGTGTCAAGGTCCCAGGTGTAAATGGGGAGCAGGGCTGTTAAATTTGGTGTTTTGGGTACAATTCTCTCATACTGGCCACTGGATATTCAACATGGCACCTCATGGCAAAGAACTCTCTGAGGATTTGAGAAATAGAATTGTTGCTCTCCACAAAGATGGCCTGGGCTATAAGAAGATTGCTAACACCCTGAAACTGAGCTACAGCATGGTGGCCAAGGTCATACAGCGGTTTTCCAGGACAGGTTCCACTTGGAACAGGCTTCGCCAAGGTCGACCAAAGAAGTTGAGTCCACATGTTCGGCGTCATATCCAGAGGTTGGCTTTAAAAAATAGACACATGAGTGCTGCCAGCATTGCTGCAGAGGTTGAAGACGTGGGAGGTCAGCCTGTCAGTGCTCAGACCATACGCCGCACACTGCATCAACTCGGTCTGCATGGTCGTCATCCCAGAAGGAAGCTGACGCACAAGAAAGCCCGCAAACAGTTTTGCTGAAGACAAGCAGTCCAAGAACATGGATTACTGGAATGCCCTGTGGTCTGACGAGACCAAGATAAACTTGTTTGGCTCAGATGGTGTCCAGCATGTGTGGCGGCGCCCTGTTGAGAAGTACCAAGACAACTGTATCTTGCCTACAGTCAAGCATGGTGGTGGTAGCATCATGGTCTTGGGCTGCATGAGTGCTGCAGGCACTGGGGAGCTGTAGTTCATTGAGGGAAACATGAATTCCAACATGTACTGTGACATTCTGAAACAGTGCATGATCCCCTCCCTTCGAAAACTGGGCCTCATGGCAGTTTTCCAACAGGATAACGACCCCAAACACAACCTCCAAGATGACAACTGCCTTGCTGAGGAAGCTGAAGGTAAAGGTGATGGACTAAACCCAATTGAGCACCTGTGGCGCATCCTCAAGTGGAAGGTGGAGGAGTTCAAGGTGTCTAACATCCACCAGCTCCGTGATGTCATCATGGAGGAGTGGAAGAGGATTCCAGTAGCAACCTGTGCAGCTCTGGTGAATTCCATGCCCAGGAGGGTTAAGGCAGTGCTGGATAATAATGGTGGTCACACAAAATATTGACACTTTGGGCACAATTTGGACATGTTCACTGTGGGGTGTACTCACTTATGTTGCCAGCCATTTAGACATTAATGGCTGTGTGTTGAGTTATTTTCAGAAGACAGTAAATCTACACTGCTATACAAGTTGTACACTGACTACTCTAAGTTATATCCAAGTTTTAGTTCTATAGTGTTGTCCCATGAAAAGAAATAATAAAATATTTGCAGAAATGTGAGGGGTGTTCTTACTTTTGTGATACACTGTATATATATATATATATATATATATATATATATATATATATATATATATATATATACAGTATATATATATATATATAAGATTCTGAATGATATACGAATTAACAAGATGTGTTGTACTTTAATCACCAGTGAAAATTTAATTTATGTAGGCATTTGAATATAAAAAATTCAAAAATAAATACAGAATTTGTCAAAATCATCAGTTCTCACTGAAGTAGGGCTCAAGGAGTCGACTCTTATCGGTGAACTGAATCAAATGATATGACTCACCGAAAAGAATCCTAATACCCATCAGTAGTAGAAGCGCTAGCCGAGCCCAGAGCGGTAGAGAGAACAGAGTGGCGACACTCCCATAGGGAACCGTTGGAAAGGGGGCGGGACATATTTTCTGTGCAGCTTCCGGGTTGTGGAGCTCTGTATAGTTCCAAACATCCCATAGAGCCCCATTCATTTCCACTACTTATCAAGCATTTTTAGCTGTTTGTTGCTTTGTTTTAAAAAAAATAATGA
The DNA here is from genome assembly GCF_030014385.1 of Trichomycterus rosablanca. NCBI lineage: Eukaryota > Metazoa > Chordata > Actinopteri > Siluriformes > Trichomycteridae > Trichomycterus > Trichomycterus rosablanca. The sequence continues at coordinate 31,293,355 of NC_085996.1, forward strand.
ATTTGATGTCATTAATATACGTAATACTGTTATTATTTAGCATTTGCTCAGCACTAAATGTTACATGTTTATCTTAATTAATAGGTATAACTGAATTTAGCTTAGTCAGCTAAGCTAAATTATTGACACTAGAGTCTTTTCACCTAAAATTGATTAATTAAAAGTTGATTAATCAAGAGTCTTGTTACAGAAATGATAATAAAACATCAGAGCCATAATAAATCATTATACTTTTACTTTCATTCTTAAGTACATTTGAAGGTAAATTTAGTTTAGTACTTTAGTGGAGGTAAAGAGTATTTTTACTTTTACTACTACTTTTACTGGAGTAATATGTTACCTTGGATATCTCTACTTCAACTCAACTACATGGTTTGTGTACCTTGTCCACCACTTACATTAGACAAAATGAACTAGTGCATATTAATTATGAATTAATTCATGTATTACATGTAGGAATAAATTATTACTTACTCATGAAATAAGACATGAATTAATGCTATTTCATGTACCTGCACTATAATGTTAAAGGTATTGGTACGGTAGTGTGTTTATGAATCTGTTCATTCAGTGCAGGTAAACCTTATGAATCCAGCCACATGGCTTAGTGTTTAACCAAAATGATTATTATTATGAATCCTCAGGAAAGTGAAGGGAGATTAGTTTATGTAAAAAACAAAACATAAAAAACTGTCTAATCTCTGTACTGTATATTGTCTCTACTACTTAATGATATCGCATTATGTAATGTATGCTAATATAATGTACTGTGTGTTAACAAGAACGACCTATTAACAAGTCATTATAAACATCAATCTTCCACTTCATATACCAAATTGATATTAAAGCAGATGCAGTAAATGTAAACGCAGTTGAAAATACCCAGAAATTGTACAAATGTTTATTATTTACTGTTTAATATTTCACTCACTGCTGCCTGTCCCATATGAGAACATGACAGCGCCGGGTTTGTTTGGAACTATTGGAGGGTGACATGAACCACGTGACCGCGTAGCGGCGAGATCAAGGAGTGTCGCAACTCTCTCTATCTACGGCTCTGGCCGAGCCCAACCAAAGCCGGAGGAAGTGATGACACACGCCGCTTCACTGCTGATTGGCGCTCCGCCTGAGCTTTAGCTGTTTGGTGTTGCTAGGGTGATTATATTA